>NW_023396790.1:0-120201 GCF_011125445.2 Fundulus heteroclitus | reverse complement strand
TGAACAGCGTAACTTTGACTGATGTCAATCAGTCTAGATTGCAAATGCTTATGTGATGGCAGAAGTGAAGTAGAGGAAATGCAAAAATTGTCGACAGACGAGGACAAGAATGAAACAAAGAGGAAAAGAGCCAGCGAGGAGTTCATGTGTAAAATTGTTTATTATGTGCACAGAGCTGTCTGTCAATAGTCCAGTAAAACACGGGCTGCGAGTGGTCCCTTCCCCTATACCAATATGCACCGGAGAGGGCAACTTTAGTTTGACCCTTAACAGTGACAAGAGGCACCACAACATGTTCACAACATTTACAGCAGGAAGATGTAACCCCCCCCCCCCCCCACCCCCCATCATCACATCGGGACGCCCATGGTAGATCTAAAGCCCGGGAATAACAGGAGAAAACTGTTTGGGGATTTCTGCTGTAGTCGTAAATCTGTCTGTCGCCAACGAGCGAACCGGAGGGAAGAAAACAGTCCGACACCTATTGTTTGAGAAAAAAAGAAATTATAATCCAGATTGACTTGTACTGGTCTACCAGGTTGTGACTGGAATGTACAACAGGAGGAGAAACAACAACAACAACAACAACAACGGCAACAACGTAAAAGCAGTGCATGAAACGGCACACAATTCATATTTGGCAACACAATAAGAACAATGGAAATACTGATGCTACAGTTGTTGAGCAGTAAGTACAACCTTCACATGAGAATGCTTCACCACGTTTTAAAAAATAAAAAAAACAGTTAAGACTTCTTTTAACAGAAAAAAAAAAGTCTTTTCTTCAGGAGTGAACATGAGCTCTAAAAGTTTTTTTTTTTTTTTTTTTACTCTCTCTCCTCTGTGAGAGCGACAGGGGGGGGGCCGAGTGTGAACCAGGAGGACCGATGAGCGAAAAAATAATAGTTCGTCTTGGAATGTGGGCTTGGTCTCGACGGGCCAAGCTCTGGTGAAGCCGAATCTTGAGAATTTGGCCGCAGCGGACTCCCAAAGGAGACGGCGATCCTGGCAAGGGTCTCTGCGTCTTACATGGCGACCTTGGCGACCTGCTCTTCAAGTCGGGCGATCCGGCGGTCCTGGAGGATGACGCGGTCCCTGAGTGACTTGAACTCTCGGAGTACCTCTTCCAGTTTGTCTTCCATTTTCTAAAAAGGAAACAAGGAGAAATGTTGGGCTTTCTGAAGGACGCTTCAGATATGCAGAAGAGAAAGAACAATTTGGATTATTAAGCAGAAAAAAAACAGCAACATCTGTTCATCTGCACCAAGTCAAATGTGATCCGACAGGCAATGACGTTTATTTTTCCCTGCAGCTGCGCAAAACTGTGAGCCAGAAAAGAGATTATGTGCTGATCCACAACTTTCTTGGGTTTTTCCAACCAAAATTATTACTGTGTGTGAACCAGGAAAATCCAGCAAACAGAAAATGTAGCTTTACAGTAATATAAGTTTGCTTAAATATTCCAATTAGGGCTGAACTATTTTGGAAAATAATCTAATTGGGATTTTTTTTTCTTAATATTGCGATTTAATGCAATTTTTTATTTTATCATGTCTTTTTAAACATATACAAACAACAAATTAATTTGTTTCTAAATTGTTTAGTTGCTAAAAAGGCCTACAGCATCTAAACTCGGAGCAGAAATGATTGCGTTCTGCCTACGATATATTTAAACCAAAATTGCAATTTTGACTTTTGTATGCATTAACCACAAGCACCAAAATTGACCTCTAAATAAAGATGTTTGTAAACAAGGACTATTTAAAATAAGAACTTTTAACATTTCTATTGATCAGAATATTATTCAAGAGAACAGCTTTTAATTGATGCAACCAACAAGCAAGTCTATGTAGTAAACTGATTGACCTGTACTTAATGCTATGTATGATTATATAAACTCTAAAACAAGTAATAAAATTAGATTATCTCACTGCTGCAACTGTCTTCCCTTCCATGTTGAGGCAAACCCACTTTAAACATTTTACTGACTCCTAAAGGACGGGTAAGATTCACCAATTGTTACATAGCCAAAAATTGCAGACCTCTGCGATTTGGAAATTGCGTTTTTTTAAAATCGCGATTATATTGAAAATGCAATTAATTGTTCAGCCCTAATTCCAATGAAATGTTTTTATAAGTTGCATTAAAACTTACGACAGTGGATTGTGGAGAAGCATGCTTCTGGATGGTGGGGATACTTTCTGCTTTTGTGGCCGGCTTGCTCTCCAGGATGTTCGTTTTGACCACCTTCAGGTCCCGGTTCTTGGTGGAGACGTAGCCGTCTTTCAGTGAGATCAGGATCGGGCCTCCGTTCTTGCCGGCGAACCACTCCTCTGCCTCCAGGGCGGGATCCGGGCCGGCCGTGTCTGGATACAGGTCGTCCTGGAACAGATCAGACTGGGAAGAAAGGGAAAAACGATTAGGCATGGACACCAGCATAGGGAGCGATAAAAGACACGATACACCCCTGCTCTAAAGCAACACCTGAGTGGCAAATTAAAACATGTTGGAATGGCCTAGTCAAAGTCCAGACCTAAATCCAAATGAGAAACTATGGTTAGACTTGAAGATCGCTGTTCACATGTGAAAATCATCCATCTCCAAAGAGCAGGAGCTGTTTAGCCTCGAGGAATGGGCAGAAATCCCAGTAGCAAGATGTGGTGAGCTCATAGAGACGTGTATCCAAAGCCACTTGCAGCTGGAACAGGTGGCTGTTATGCACGCTCAAGTTTTCTGTTACTTTATCCTATTTGTTGTTACCATCACACAATAAAAAATGAAACATCTACAAAATTGTGGGCATGTTCTGTACATAAAATGGTGCAAAAATCTCAAACACTCAATTTGAATTCCTGGTTGAGGTGCAACAAAACATGAAAAAAGGCAAAGGGGGGGGGGGGGGGGGGGGGTGATCCATTTGCAAGGTACTGTAAAGAAACTTACCTTACGTGGGACTGTCATGATGATCGGTTCACATTTTCTCTCATGTAATTTATAAAACCTAAAGAAATAACCAATAATAAAAGTATGAGAAACAATAGAATAATTATTTTAATGGCATTTAATATTAATCTGAACATAGACATTATATACGTAGACGCCTCATTGGACGGGTTCTGCCTATGCTGCGATGCGTCAGAGCGTCCGCCATGTTGAATGTGGCAAATCTGCAGTTACTCAGTCACTTAAACAGTATCAGAGGGACTTTAATCTCAGAATGTACTTTATATTCGTAATATTTTTCTTTTTTTAATATTACGAGTTTATTTTCGTATCCCTTTGGCTTCATTCTCCTGACTTTTTACTCGAATCTAACCTGGCCATATCACTCGAGGACTAAAATAGTTCTGCAAACTGTTAATATTCTGGAAATGTTCCCCCTTAATTGTTTTAATTAATTGGTTTTGGGTGAGAAAAACATAAAACTTTTTTTCTTTTTTTATATTTTAAAATTTCAAATTTGTTTTCTCCATCTTTGAAGTAGTAAATTTACACGTAAAACCACAAAAACAACAGACCCTTTTCTTCTGAGCTTTAATATCTTTCTCACGCTTATCTGACACCTGAAAATATTGCAATTTAAACGTATTTAAAAAAAGTTCCAGATTGAATAATAGCTGCAATGTGGTTGTTTCTAGTCTAATTATGATATCCGGGTATAAGGAATCCATCCTCTAACCAGTAAGTGACATCATTCTTTACTTTTTATGCACCAAATTAATTTCATTTGTAAATGTAAAATCTTTTGATTTGCATTGACCTAATTAAGGGCTAACACCTGGCTGATCCGTTTATTCAAGATGATGTTTTTTTTTCTCATCACTCTGTCCTTATTTTTGAGGTCACCTGGTCATGCGTTATCATGGAGACGTGGCCATAAGAAATGCTGACGAGGAAGCGTGTTCAGTGTCGATGGGAAAATAAACCGCACTGTCTGGAAGGAGTGCTGATGACTTGCACTGTTTGGTTTCAGTTTATTGTTTGGTGTTTAACTTGAGTTGTTCAAGTTAAATCTAATATGTTTATTTTCTTAAAATTCTATTTCACTATAAAGCATACTTATGTGTATAAAGAGAGTTAATTTTGTGCCCCTCAGCCTTTTTTGCTTTAAAAGCTGGGTGCTCTGAAACAGTATGTCTCCCCCTGCTGGTGGAGGAATAGCAGTTTAGGTCTATTTGCTGTCACCATTGTAAGCGTCTGTTTATGAAGAATTTGCTTATAGTTATGTTTTAACAAGCAGGAAAAACCCAGTCGGTGCCCATTAACTCCCATCCATTATATGAGACTCAAACACTGTCCGCTGTTGGCATATTTAAAACTGATAACCCTAAAGTTACATTTAATTTAGCCTTTAATCCTGGGGCATACTTTGGTTTTCACTCACTGCTTTTAGCCTTTTGCTTTTTTTATATAAAAAAGATGTGGGTTAGTATGACATTATGTTTTATCTAAGCCTCAAAGGAATAAAAAAAAAAGAGCACTTGTTAAAACTGACAATATCAGAAAGCAGTAACGTCTCTATACCTGGCGATTTCACATTTGTTGACATCCAGGCCTCTCTTGGGCATGTAACCCATGCCTCTCTGGGGCTCCTTGGTTGAAAAGGTGTTGAGGTAATGAACAAACGGCGCCTCGTCCGTGATCTCAAAGTACCGAATGCTGCTGTCTCCCTGCGGGTACAGAACGTGTGAACTTTTCAATTCAACACCCGACGACGTAAAACGAAGGACATTTAGCGTCCTCTACCTTTCCACACAGGTAGACTATGTTAGTGTCTGGGTCGTAGAATGGCAGCAGAACGCCATTGCTGGTGTCCATCTCTTGGACACATATGGGCTCGTTCATATTGTCCTGCAAACACAAAATAATCACACATTTACGGGGATGGCGCAGTTTAGACGCTTGTTTCACAGTATGGTTTGGGATTAAATTAACGAAAGATGCAAAAATAAAACTAAACGTGAACACAGAGTGGAATTGTTACTTAGTATTTAACGCCCCCTGCTGGAGATGAGGACTGTTGGCTTGATGGGAGGAAAAAAATAATAAATGCTCAATGTTTTAGATTAAGAACCAAACATCTGATTAGCATCTTAACCACAAAAATGTTAGCCCCGCCCACTAGCTTTAGTTTGAGTAATGCAAAAACGTACTGACATAATTACACTTGCTTCGAAAAACTATTTTAAATTTCAATCATTTATTTGATTAATCAATGAAGTATAGATAAATGTATGAACATATTTAATGCATCTATGTCCAATTTGCTGTAAGCTTGCGGTCAGACAGTAAATTTTAGACTAAAAGGGACCAAACAGGACTAATGATAGACGTACAGATTTCCACAGGGCCAGCTGACGTTCGCTCATGCGGCTGAATCCAGTGGTGAAAATGTTTCCGTCTGCTAAAAAGATGGCTCTCATTGGTCGAGCTCCCTCGTGGGCTTTGTCCTTCTCCTGAAAGCAGAAACACGCTGGTCAGGCTGTAAAACTGGGGGAGACGTTGACGCGTAAATCCATCGCGGCTCTTACTCACCACCACGATCTTCTTCTTACGGGGGTCAATGATGCGGACCTTTTTGTCCTTGCAGGCCGTGCACAGCAGGCTGCCGTTGCGACTCCAGCTGACGCTGAAGATGACGTCCGGGTGCATGTCGTCCAGGCTGATCATGGCGTCTCCTGTCCCCACGTTCCAGATGACGACCTGGTTGTCACAGCCTGGAAAAGGGAAACAGGCTTATTTTCAGGGGAACAACAGTGAAAGAGGGGCCTTTCATAGAAGTCGCTCTATTCTCGGTTCAGCTGTGGGCGAACTGTAGGACAAACAGAAAGCAGAGTTATGCTTTGATCCGAGACGTTTCAGCCCAAACTCACCAGCACTGAGGAGAACGTTGCGGGCCGTGGGATGCCAAGACACAATGCCGACCCTTTTAGAGTGGCCCTCCAACACGACTACAGGCTCCGACATGGGAGCCTCCAGTCCGTTCTCTGGGATCTGCCAGACCTGCGTCAAATGAGGAGGAATTACACAGAGAAGCTAGTTTCTCCTAAATAATACCACAAATGTCCCATGTATACACTCTGTTCTAAAAATAACACATTTAACAAGCATTAGAGGCCGCAGAAATCTGCTTTGAAGACATGAACACGTCGTTACCATAACTGTGCAGTCCTCCGAGCCGCTTGCGATGACGTGGTCGTTGTGAGGACACCAGTCGATGTCCAACACCGGGCCCGTGTGACCGCAAACTGTCGGGTACGCCTTGTCTATACGGCCCGTCTGAAAGACACAACAGAGGCTCGGAAATTCCCAGCCCGTACAGACAGGCGTGCTGTTGGGAGTGCTGAGGGTATAGGTTTGTGCAGAGCTGCGCACAAATGAAGGCACTCGTTTGAATACAGAGATAGCGTCACAGAGATAGCGCTAGTAGCTTGAGAGCTGTAGTTTTTTAAAAACGGCATTACTGTGATAACAGCTATGGATGGTGCTTCTTAAGTTGCAGCAGTGAAGGTACGTTCTCACTGAACGCCGAATTGTTCGCCTTTGATCGTTTGACGTTCCGCCTCTCTGAAACAATTTGCGCTGACTGGTGGAGAAAGCTGAACAACGCCGTTGTTGCCCATTTGGTACCGCACCCGGTTCAATTCAATTCAATTCAATTTTATTTATATAGCGCCAAATCATGAAACATGTCATCTCAAGGCACTTTACAAAATCAAGTTCAATCATATTATACAGATTGGGTCAGATTATACAGATTGGTCAAAAATGTCCTATATAAGGAATATATATATAAGTTCGACGAGTACCACCACCTGCAGCTGTGGCTGGATGACGGATGCTTCCAGTGGTACTTTCATCTTTCTAGGGCCCAGGATGGTGAGCTGTTAACCGGCGTTGGGGGACGGATCGCCTTCCGGGACACTAACTACAGGCGTCTTCGTTCAGTAAATCTATCATTGCTCAATAGAAATATAGCCTAATTTTACTGTCTAAATAAACACATAAGAAACATGTCGGTGCTTAAATAAATGGACGAGGAGGAACTTCGACGTAACGTGACTTGGCAGAAAAATTCAGACTGTTGAACTTGAGATATTTTGCGCCGCTCTATTCGCCTATTTCGCGCCGTTTGCATCAATTCGCTCTTGAGCGTGCCTTTACGTAGGGATAACCAGGGTCCTCACCAGGATTTTATTAACGCATATATGTTTGGGCTGCTCGAGCGACTGTGTGTCGTTTAGCTGCTTCTCTGGATGCATTCCCGCAGCGGAGCGTTGCGTACCGCAGCTCGAAGGAGACTGTTCGTCAGGCTAATAACAGCTAGCGCTAGCCTTAACGTTGTTGAGGTTTATAGCTGCGCTGATGCACGTTCAAACTCTTTATTGACTTTTCTGCGTTGCTCTCAAACATCCGTGTCGTACTGTTCCGTGTCATTAGAAATGAGCGTAACGGTCTAACTTCAGCGTAACTTTGACAACTTAACTTCAAAATGCGTTGGCGAGACCCCTGATTATGTGAGAGAGGATTGAACCTTAAAAAAAAAAAGACAGACGAGACCAGACACTGCAACTTCTCTCAGCGACCAGCAGGGGGATTCTTTTATTCCAGACTTACAGTCATCTTCATTTCACAGCAATCCCAACAATATGGGGTGACTTTCAGGCTTTTTAGGGATACAGTATGACGTAAATGGAAACATGATATCTTACTGTGCACACGTGCTGATCAGGACCAAGAGCCCTCCCTCCCTAGTTGGAAGGGCATATGTGTGTGTTTGTAGTGCTGTGTATGTGTGTATTCTTCCATTTCTGGGAAGTCTTATAAACAGGCCTTGGCAATAATAAAAGATTAGGCCATTCTTTTCAGTACCATACTGATGATTTCCTCCATACGTATTTTTCATATGTAGTTTCAGGCATATGTAAATCACCTGCTACTTTCGCCTTGTTCATGTTAAGTGTGAACGTTCCTTAAGATTGCCTTTGTTTTCTCACCGCCAGAAATAACTCCAAACAGACAATCTTGTTGATGTTGTATAAAAAACAACGGTGTAGGAGCGTTCTTTCAGCCAGCTGGCCGGCAGTGTGCAGACTATAAAGCTGGAGAAAACCCCCATCACTACGACTCTTTCTCCGCCATCTTATTAAAAGTAATAGCAACGAACAGCACCATATGAAATCTTTGTTGTTTTGATTTTAAGTTCATAGCGACGTGTTTGAGTCCTACAGTTGCATCTCCAGATGATTAGCAGTGATAACGTAGATTGTGCAACAATCCTCCTTCCTATTATCCCAGCTGCATGTAGAAGTGTTTTAGATAAACAAGCAACATGTCTGACACAAACTTAACTAAATTTCTGTTGCTACTCTTTCCACTACTGAGTCCAAAACTACTAAAAGATTAAAAATTAGTTAACACAGACATACACATGATTAATTAGAAACATCGGTTCTTAGCCTGTCCTCAAAATGGCTGTGGTAGAAGTTTGAGAAACAAGCGTTTGCTGGTTAAAGGACACAAAAATCGCTAAAAAAAAACATAACCTCAACAATCATAATATATTATAAATGTATGTCTGTGGATTTTTATACTTAGTGTTTCACGAACCACAGTGGGAGAAAATACTCCCATCACTCTAGTAGTGGCAACTCGTTCTTCTTTATAAAACAAAACACGGTCAGAAAACCTAAACCATCCAAAACACTAACCAGAAACTGAACATTTGAATGCACCTTCTAAAATCCACAGTAAAATCCACACACTGAATACCTTATTCAAAGGAAGGACGAGGAAGGCTCCTCCTCCGCTTGCATCTATGATAATGGCAACAAACTTGGGGTTGACGGCACAGAAGGAGCTGTCCCAGGTTACCCGGGACACACGGATGTCATCGTAGCACTGGTCGTTTCTCACGGCCTGACCGAACACGTGACGGAACTTGCTCTGTCGCACAACTCGCCGCGACATATCTGTGGTCAGAAAGAGAAAAGAAAAAAACAAACAAAAAAGAAACAGGAGAACAGCGAGTTTGAGTTACTCCGTCAAAAACAAGTAGAACGGTAGCAACACTGCCAACAAGGGAGCTTTTTACTACTTCAGGAGGTTTAAAATGGGAATCCCTGTCAGCGTTTCCATGCCAGAGAAGATTATGGGACACAAAATTGCGTCTCTTAATTGCATTTGGGTTTGCTCTTTATTGCTACATCAACACCACTTACAGGTAAATGCTTAAAGTAAGCTGCACATGTTCCAGACTTATGCAGCCTGGAGGAAAAGGGCAAGGCTGTTTGGCACATCGAGGCACGGAGTAAAGTTTAAAGTATAAACACAAAAGTTCACTATTGATTTACAGATTAATACTTTTTTTTCTTTCAACAGAGGATTACATAGAGAATTGGTGAAAGCCAGGACTGATAGAAGGATGGATAAATGGAAGAATGGTTGGACAGATGGAAAAATAGATACACTTAAAAGGCAATAAAGAAGAAAAAAAAAGCTATTTTTTCCCCCCAGACCTTTTTAAATATTTTGATTTAATTCCATCCCAGCCTAACCTGCTTAGGGGCCTTTTACCCATGGAATCTATTTTGATGCCTAAACAGTGACTCTGTCGTTTATTTTAGGGATCCACAGAACGGGAGGCAGGGGCGAAGGCTCCAAGCCGTCATAACGGATGTTATAATTTTAAACTGCTGCATCAGTTCCTGTGAACGCGCCACAGATGGGCTGTTACTGCTGCAGCCTTCATGAAACGCTCCCCGCCATCGATCTGCATTAACAAAAACACATTTAGATTCAGCGTTGCCTTTTAAACACAACGTTCTAGCTGCTTCTTGGGCTCTCGCTGCTCCCACTGTACACATAAAATCCTTCTCTTCTTAAAGAAAAAAAAACGGTAAAAAGCTAACGCTGTCGACTGTAATGGCAAAGAAAGCCATTTCCGACACCGTGTCACTATTTGAGTGGCGTGCATTGGTGTGAATGTGTGGACAGCCCTGAACTGTCACTCATGTTGGTACGGGTTGCCTCTTCCTTCGGTTCCATCACAGCAGGCCACCTGCCTCCCTCTCAGTCGGAGATTTTGAAATCGGAAAAGCTGACTCACCCCTCTTTGAACTGAAACCTGGATTTAATCGAGAAACCCTTGTCTACAAACCCGACTGCAAAGAGCTGAACTGCACTGGCGTCCCTGGCACTGTTAAAATCTTATCCTGATTTGAATTTCCAGCATTTTTCTGGACTGCTGTTGTTTCACAGGCCTTACATACGCATTATACACCCACATATGAGCCAATTATCTGGTCTGTTTCGACTTCTTCTTATGACTGTGCGGGTTTGCACAGGCTGACTGACAGCGTCCTTTGGTTTGGTCACATCAGGTGTTATGAAGAGATTTTCCTTCATCCTTCATAATCATTTTTACTTCCATACATCCGTGGTGTGGGAATAAAAATGACCACAAAAGCACAACCAAAATGTATGCTAGGGCTGGGCCTTTATCGACTCGTTTTATCGGTATCATGAAAATGTTCTTATCATGATAATAATTTGGATTTATCTCGACAATAATAAATTAAAATTATTCAATTAAATAAAATTTTATTTATATAGCGCCAATTCATGAAACATGTCATCTCAAGGCACTTTCCAAAGTCAAATTCAATCAGATTATACACGTTGGTCAGAAAATAATTTCCTATCTAAGGAAACCCAGTTGATTGCATCAAGTTTTGACAAGCAGCATTCACTCCTCCTGAAAGAGCGTAGAGCTACTTGGAGAGTCGTCTGCATTGTCCATGGCTTTGCAGCAATCCCTCATACTGAGCAAGCATGAGGCGACAGTGGAAAGAAAAACTCCCCTTTAACAGGAAGAAAAAACCTCTGTGGTCTGAAAACCCCCCAAACTACCAGTATTGTAATTTGTTTTTGCTATTTCCGCCACTGTTTGTTCATTGAGAGCATCAATAAATATCAATACGTTCTAAAATATAATTCAATGCATTTACTGTGCGCGGTTTAGTGATAAAAGTCAGACTTTTTTGTGTAACTGAGTCCAGATGAAACATATTTTGAATTTTGCTTTAATATGTTACATTTTTAAACGTTTTTTAAGGATTGTATTTGTGCTTATTGGGCTATAATTGACATGCCGCCACAGCTACAAAGTTACCTGAAGAAGACTGCTAGAAGCTGTAAATAGTCTTTTATCATCACTTTTATCGTTATCACAACATTACCACTGTATATCGTGATAAAATCTAAAGTCTGTATCGCTCACCTCTAATGTATGCCAGCGATTACAGCTCCCTCCACACGTAACATTAAGAATTGGTAGATTTGCCTGTAGTTGCTGCAGCATAAACTCACCCTCAACATTTATGAACAAGCCAACCTTTAATGCAAATATATTTATTCAGCGGGGTGAAATCTAACATTACCAGATTTGCTTTTCTGTGTGGTTTACTTACAAACGCCTACGTGTCGAATTAATTTGAACCCTTTACTTAACAGAACGGCCATCTGCCAAAAGGTTGCCACTTGGTCTTGTCCTACATGCTTTAACATGGTTGCAGCATACAGACAGAGATCCTCATTGACCAATTCTCTTTAGATTCTCCAGAGTCCTGGGTCCTCTTTTATGCTCTTTCCCCCCCAAGCTCACCCTGCAGGTTTTCTGGTTGATTTAGGTCTAGGTACTGTGATTAGCATAAATTAATATTGGCCGTTTCTGCGGTAATTTGCCCATGTTGGATCATTATACTGTCAGGATCTCCAGGGATGTGATTACCTGTTTTAGCTCCCTGGGGATCCTGCAGTCTATTTGTCACACCCTGAGTCTGTTCATCCCCAGATCCTTATGGTATCATCCTTTTAGTTTCATGTTTATTATAAATTTGGGTATTTGTTGGATTAGCTCCTGTCTAGCTAGTTATGTTTTATTTCAATAGCCCTGATAGATTCTTATTTATGCTTACCTTTTCTTAGTTTTATTTCTGTTCTGTTATTATGTGACTTGTGTATTTTTGTACTGTTAGATTTAGTCCTGTTTCAGGTAGCTTATGGTCTTTATTATTTCTGTAGTTCTGCTAGATGAGCTTCTTGTGATATTTTCACATGTCTGGCCATTACCCTTTTCCCTTCTAGATTCACTTGCCCTAAGCCCCCTGCTAGTTCTCTGCCCTTCTTTCCTCTGCTAATCACATCTCGCTCTCCTCACCTGTGTAAATGGCGCCACCTGCCACCTCCCTGGTTTCACCTCCTATAAATATTGTCAGTCCAGTCGTTTGCAGTCGTCAGGTCGGCTGCTACGCTACCTCGGTTCTGGTCATAGGTCTGCCCAGCTCCTGATTCCTGATGTCCCAGCCTGCATGCAAGCCTGGTCTGGTTTACTATTAAACAAGCTTCAAGAGATGCCTCTTCCAAGCCCTTATCCACCTCTGAGTCCACAAACCAAACTCTAATTCATGACCTATACAGTGGAAAGACCCAGGGATGACTCCTTTTCAGCTCTTTGCCAGAGGCCACCAGATTTCTTTATTTAAAATGTCTTGATATTTCTGGGATCAGTGCTATGCACCCTAACAAGGTTACCACGTCCGTTGGGAAGTGGCCCACAGCATCACAGATCCCCTACCATGCTTAACAGTGGGCATGAGGGTCCTTTTTCACATATTCAGCTTTATGCCTGAGCCACCTGAAGTTTTTTCATCTGTTCAGCAACTTAATCCTAGTCTCATCTGACCGCTAGGTTGAATTAATTCCGGCCAATCACCTCAATTCTCACCCTCATATGAGTGATCAAAACGTCGCTTCAAAACCCAAGCCAATAACAACCCTAACGACTCCTCGTTACAGAGGAGTGGACCAGTTTCAGTTCAATCTGCTGTCTTAATGGCTTTAACGACCGCCCATTACTAAGGGGTGGACCTGTTTCTGTTGTATTTGCATGTTATCTAAGCCATTACAAGGCCTTTGTTTGGGCAGTAGTATAAAGCTTGGTACTCATCATTACTCCAGACTTTTTGAATTGAGAAAGCTTCCTGGAGAGGAAGCAAAACGTCTTCAACTACGGAAAACAAGTCCAGTTGTTTTTTACTTTTTTTGCTCCACACGTTTTCGTTTGGGATGGTTGGATGGAAAAGGCTTTTTCCAGGCATAACTTCAAAACAACCAGGTAGCATTTTTATGATGTAATGGTTGTTGCGGAGATGTAGCGACCCAAAGATGCCACTCTGCTGCAGCTCTGATCGTGTGTTTTGGAGGTTTGCTTTAGCCTCTGTTGCCATCTTGTTCACTGTGAGCTGTGGCAAGAAAATAATAAAGTCCCTATCTGGCCTTGTTTGTCACACTTCTTATAACCTCGTTAATTGCTGCTATGACCGTAGATTTAGGTCAGTAGCTGTTCCCTTTTCTGAAGATCAGCATATGACTTGTTCTCTTGTCTTTCCCATGTTGAGGAGGGGCTAAGAGAAAGGTTTGTTACATCTTTGAAATAGGAAGTTAACTTCAAATAGAATGTTTAAAAATTTTGTTTTAATTTTTTTTAATAGGAAACTTATAGTGTGCCAAAATGAACTGCAGCAGAGATTTTGAAAAAGGACAAAAAATGGTGAGTCTTGTCTTTTTTTATTTTTGTTTTTGCGACTGTGATGCAAGAAAAATGAATTCACAACATTTTTTTAAGCATCTCTATCAGGGGTTTTAACAAGTGTGAAGGGTGTTATGCCTTAAAGGAAAATGTGTTTCTTTTTTTATATATTTACCATTTCATCCTCCTTTCTTTGATTGATAGTAAAATGGATATTTTTTTAAAACGTTAAATGATGAATGCGTAAACGCAAAGAATTGCAATAAAAGCCCTATACTGAACATTTATACCAACATGATCTGTAATGTAAGAGAGAAAAGCACTGCTGACAGACCTTATAAATCAAACAAGATGAAGAGGCGATGTTGACAAATAGCACGTCTAGCCAGCCTGACAGAACATGCTGTACACTCATAAGATGACCTGCCTTAGCCCTGCAGAGTTAACCAGCCCTCAAATCTCACACACGACGGGGTCAAGTTGCATCTGATGCAAAGGAGCTGACAAAGGTCAAAAAGGTTATAGTTTAACACGGCATTATGAAGCATACCCGTTAATTAGTGCCAAAGTTTCCCAATCCTGATAGTCAAGACTCCCTTAATTGGATGTTTATAGTTCTCCCTGCTTTAGAACAAAGGTTTAAATTGATGGATAACTGGAAGATGTGTGCAGAACTGCTGACATGCTAAGGAGGCATCTGATTCTTTGGAGTCAAGTGTGTTGGAGCAAAGGACACACGGCCAGTGTACACAGGCCCATTTTTCTGTTGTCCTGCATATATTATGGTATGTCTGAGGTCTGCTTACATTCTGCCCATTTGCCATTTCATAGTTCAGCTGTTTTGGTCAATTTGTCCCTGACTTATTTAGGTGTGAAAAGCATCCATCAGTCATGGTCGGTTTAATCCCGACTAGGTGTCAATTTGTCCCTGCTGTGGGAACACATCATTACCACTGTGACAACCGGTGATTTAAAGCAATTTTCTACAGTCTGCTTAGGATTTACTGTAAAAAAAAAAAAAAAAAAAACGTGGCATGCATCTACAATAAATATTACTGAACAGCAAAAGGTTGTTCAGAGGTACTTTGATCTAAAAATGGCTCATAATATCCAGTATTCAGTTACAGTAAAGTAGCATTATTGAATATCTTTGGAAATGGAGACTAGCAGATAGTCTAACTTAAATTATAAATTATAAAATTATAAATTCATATTTCTATGATTGCACGCATCCATAATTCGACAACACTAGTGGTAGCATGAATAGGCATGGCAACAAACTTACCTGGTTTAAATAAAATGGCCTTATTATTAAAATGGTTGGTAGTGTTTCTCCTATCCAATGCACTCTTAGGTCAGAGGTAATTCTAGATTGCTGTGTCTACAATCATTTTACATGGCAAGTTCCATCTGGTCTTCCCTTTGAATTATTTTTTTGCATAGGTTTCCATGGTTGTTTTATGATCCATATATATACATATATATATATATATATATAAAAAAAAAAAAAAAAAAAAAAAAAAACTTAGGTGAGGTCTCAAAGAAAATCTTCTTCCCTAGAGCAGTCAAAGCCATAATTACCACTTTAGTCTTACTGGCACTATTTACTGCACTTAATTGCCCCAATTCTGAACCCATATAAAAAAAGTTCTTATTGTTTTTCCCCCCATTATGCTGTGAAAGCTGAAATGCCCCAAACTAAATCTTTTATGTATAGGCTCCTTTGTATAGTGATTTAATTGAATTAATTATTGGCTGTATTGTCTAACCCTCTGCATGTTTGAAGACATTTGTATCACATTAGGGACATTACACGTCTTATTTTAACAATTATATGTTTGTTTTTTATTCTTTAGCAGTCTAAACAACCTCTAGTTCATTTTCAGTTTTTCCATTTACATTTTCATATTGTGATTGATGCATTTTTGACGAATTGGGTAATTATCCCCGGACTCTTTGGAAACTATGGTTCTAAAGTGGCCAACTAAGATTTTCTGCAGACCCCACACATCCTGCACGCAAACTGTTTAGACTCCTACTTTCAGGCTGGCGCTACAGAGCGTCGTTTGCTCAAACCAACCCCAGCAGAGACAGATTAGTCCTCCAGGCTGCCAATCTGAACACCTAACAGAGAACCCATCTTAATACCATGTTTGTTTGCACTAATCGCAACCATGGCTTCCTCTTGTTGAACATGTATATATTCCAATTTACAACAAGATTTTTTATTTACCTTTTGTGTATATAGTACTCAGGGGTGCCGGTAAAAGGGGTGAAAGTTAGGAGAATTTCAAGGGCCCCTGACTGACAGGAGCCCCCAAAAAGAAAATATATATAAATTTATGAGCTTTTGGGATGATTTAGATTTTTGTCTGGGGGGGCCAAAATTCCTGGCAGCACCCCTGATTGTACTAATACAAGACTCTTTTAAGAAGGGCCTAAATAGCTATATTTTTAAAGCATTTTCTTAAATGTATTGGTGTGCTATGGCTTTTAAAACCTGTTTTTAATCTAGTCTTTTTTTAAACTCTGTGGCACCTTGGGATTGCTTTCAACAATGAAAATGGCTTCACAAATAAAATGTATTATATTGTTATTATTATTATTGAGGGCAAAGTGGAACCGAACTTAATTTCCTTGTTGTATTAGCAACTTGCTGATTAAACCGGATTCTAATTCAGTCATACAGCGTGTGCGGTGGAAAATCACGCAAAAGCACGACGCTGCCATTGGCTGCGACCGGGCGCGTTCACCGTCACCTCAGATACAGCTACTGTCGCTTTAAATGAGCGTGGGCCTATCACACCGCCGGCATGTCGAACGTTTGAATTCCAGTTCGTGGTTTCAATGGAAGCTGCGCAGGAGGAGCTGCGCGGTGCAGCTGTTAAAACAATGGCTGCCTCGCAGGCGATGCTAGCTACCATTCCCACAGAGCGCTGCGTTATTAAACGGGCGTTACATGCAGAGGAAACGTCTAACGCCGTTACGCTACGGCAGCGGTTAAAAATGACGTTGCTAGACATCACCAAGCGACGCTTTTTTTAACGCTGGGAAACTGAGAATGCTAGTTATCGGATAGCCACGCTTGCTAAGCTTACACTTGGGTTAAACGGGGGAGATGGACGTTGAAGTTAGCTTCCGATTTGTAGGATAAAGGAGCGCTTCACTGTTTTTAAGTACTTCTAGTAATACTTTAAGTTCTTGTTCAAAATCAAGAATGCTAAAAGAATGGTCAGACATGGACTTGAGTTATTCAGCACTACCTACAGGTTATTTAAAACACAGTTTATGGCTTGTGAAACGTTTATTCCATCTCTAATAATACAAATAAGCACCACATCAACTTTTTTTTGGGTATTTACACACCGATAAAGGTTTCACAAATAATATATTTTGTATTAAACAATTTCTAATCTACATAGAATAATTCAGTCTATGTTTGACCTGCAGGATTTAACCTAAACTCATTGGTTATGTTGGGGTCAGGGGCCTCATTAGGTTCACAAATAACAAGATAAACTAGCTGCAAATAATTTTAAATCATAATTAAAGCCAAAACACATAATTCAGTCATGTGAATTATATGACATGTGAATTTCTCCAATGTGAGATCAATATCTCATCTTATATAATCTAAAGAAACCCCGCTTAAATCAACACAAAATATTAACATTTAATAATAATTTATTTGTTGACACACAGAATAGGGGGTTTCACAATATAACAGGCTATGTTTTAAACGATCTGCAGCTAATGTGGAGTAATTAAATCAAGTTTGGATCATTAAGTGGTTTATATTTTTAGCTAGAGCCGGTGGGGCTGTTTGAACCTTCGAGGCCACCGTACGTTGCAGATCCCGTAAAAAGAGCGAACCGACCCTTTAAGTCATGCTGCGAATCGGAAGCCAACTTCAACGTGGTGGCAGCTGGACGCTGTAACGGGGCTGGTCCCGGCACCACACACCGACACAGGCGTTTCACCGTTAGGCGGCTGAACAATGGGCGCTGCTGGCCTCATGTGGAACTAGTACCCAGAGAAACAAGCCCTCCCTTCGCCTTCAGGCGTGTCCTGCATCCCTGCAGCGTGTGGGTTAGCAGGCTGGCTAACCATAGCCGCGGTGGACCGCTGCCAGCTGACGCAAGTGGAGAAATTTCCACCCAGGTTTTTTTTTTTTTTTTTTTTTTGGGTTGCTCCCATTCCCAAACCCATCCAGCGAGCTTTCATGGATGCTGCACAGCTTACAGAATAAACGCTAAATTGCACAACGCACAAAACAAAAATTAGGGGCGCAGTTTAAGCTTTCTTACCTCTTGAAATCTATGCAAGATTTTCCAACGCAGGGAGGATGAAAAAATCAATGTGAACACATGAATGTGGCAGTTCAGGCGCGCCCTTATCCTGCAGGACGGTGCTTCAGTATCCCTCGATCTGCTGGGGGGGAAAAAATGAGCCCAGCTGCCAGGTTCTCCTACAAACCCCTCTCAACTACCAATGGGTAAAACGCAACCGCAGGATTTAAATCTCATCAGAGATAGCAGCTAAGAAACAAAACATCTGCTGGGCGTCCCTCACCTGCAGCCCGGCCGTACTCTATTCTCATCCCGTTATTCACTAGGATACATTGGGCTACGGCACATGCGCAAACCAAATGCCAGCTCTGATTTCTCAATGATCTTAATGGAAACGGAGGGTGGGGGTGTCCGAAAAAATAACCAAATACCACAGACGTCCTCCTCGTGTCTTTATATGGTATTTTTTATTGAAATAAATACGTGAAATAAAATAAATAAAAATGAATGTAGATTTCTAACTGAGCAACATCTTGTTGTGATGTCCTTCCTGCCCTCCCGCCAGGTTCCCCATTCCCCTGCACCCTCAGGCCCACAATTACAAAAATTGTCCCTCCTCCACTGTTGTGATCGAGGCTCCCGTCGAAAGAACGCCTAGAAGTAATGTAATGTTTCAAATAGAAGTTATCCAAAATTTTTTTAAGGTGATGTCACAGACCAGGGGCGCCCAAAATGCAGCCTGGGGGCCTTTTGTGGCCAATTGAATGACTTTGTGCAGCCTTCGATTACGACTTAAGAGTTGTACAAATTTGGCCCCCTGGCATAGGCGGCTGAAAAAAATAAAAAATCTTCAGAAAACTGAAAATGTAAGGTGCAACATAAAGTTGCAACTCTTTCTGTAAAGCACTTTTCTGTAATTACATTTTTATTTGTAAATAGGACTAAAAACATCCAGCAACTTCTACCAAAAGAAAGAGTATTTTTTTTTTGCTAGACCAAAAATATTATAAATAAAAAAATAGAAAACAATAAACCCAAAAGATTTAGGAAATAGTAAGCCTTGCTTTTAATGTTTCAGCCCTACAAATTCACAGATTCCTTTTCTACAGAATTCAGACTTTTCTCAGACTTCTTTCAATAAATGACGTAAATGCGTTTACTTTTTTGTTGAACAGGTAAACGTTAAAATATTCACAATAACATTGTTTCTGCAAATTTGATAAAAAAATGTTTTAGTAGCCTGAAAGTACTTTTAACTTGACAGTTTGCTCCCACGTGGCAAAGAAATGTACACATCACTATTATATAAACTATATTTTGAGTTGTGGACAAACAAACAAACAAACAAACAAACAAAAACCTCAGAATGAATTGTGCAGTTTTGATACACAGCTTAACATTGTAAGGAAACAGAATAAAACAGACTTGAATAGTAAGTATTTTGAATATTGTTATGTCCCTCCTTACATCCTTATAGCTTTCCATGTTTAATTTCATGCTACAAAACGTAACTTTTCAGCATTATATGAATGATGTTGCATCGTGCTCCAGAGTCTTTGTTAAAGCAAAATATACACAAATCTAATATCCAGAGGATGAGGACACTGGTTGAAGAGACAGAAGACCAGTAATATTCCAGTCTTATTTTTTTTTGTTTCTTTTAAAACCATCGACAATCACTTTTTAGAGGCATATATCGTCTCTGCTGAGTTTACTTTAATATTAAATCCTTAAATTGCTTTATATCTGGTTTTGGTTAGTAAATAACTTTGGCATTTCTCATATAGTTTGTTAATGGTGTAGACTGATAGAAAGTTGAACAAAAGTCTTTAAAACATAAAACATAAGAAGCAGAAGGGATGGTCTACCGTATTTCCTCGTACTGACCTGCTTGTTTCTGGGCAACAGATTTGGCGTCTTTGCTTACTGATCCGAACAGGCAAAACATGGAGAGATTTTAAAGGGGCCGTATCGCAGGGATTATAGGTCTGGCAAGTTAACATTGACACTCACATTAGTGGAGCAACTTACATCAAGAATTAATTTGCTAGTTTGAAACATGGCAAATGCTTTTTTCTCTGATTATTGAACTATGTGCTCACATATCATTTCACTTTTCTTTACCAATATGTTTATGATTATTGTAGCACTAGCAACCAGGGTCCAGACATGTTGCCACTTTGCATATTATGAGTAAAGACTTTAGTTTATTTTACCCCAAGATAAATGGCTTCTAAATGAGAGAGAAGTTTTAGCCGAAGATTTAAAGTGTTGGACAGGACAATAGTTTTTGTGTATTTGTTTGGCGAGTGTCCATTCATCATGGTTATGCTGTGAAGTCTAAACAACTATTGGCTCATTAGTTGTCGTTCCTACCTTTCTTTGGAGGTGCTTGCACTTCCGGCAGCCTCTCCTTCGATTTCTTTGGGACATCAAAGGTATTCTTCATTTGGGAAACTTTCAATGCCGGGTTCTCCTCTGCCAGCCGAACCGGAGCTTTGGGCCCTTCGGGTTTGACCCGACTCTGCCGTCTCTGCATTTGGTTGGCTTCCTTCACGATCTCTGCCACCGGCTTGTAGGAACCCACCTCGCCGCCTCTTCCTGTGTCCCTGTTAGGATGCTCACTCTGGCTGTTTGCATTGACCTGCATGGGGACTTTGTCAGTCGGGGGGACGGGTGGCGTTTCCCTTTTCTCTGAAAACGTAGATTTCGGGCTTTCGGTCTCGTCTGTTGTGGGTCCTGACTTGGGAATAGTTTCGGTGCGGGTCAGGGCATGTTGTGGCTTTTCCGTCACAGGGGGAGGGGACCATCTGCGTCTGGATCGTCTCTCTAGGAACACTCGTCTCTGCATCATGTCCAGGTTTTGAGGCTCCTCCTCTGGAGACAGCTCTGCCATTCGCACACAATATTCATAATCAATCATGTCGCCAAAGCGGTCGTCTAAGTCCCTCAGAGACAGATGGTCCCAGGAGCCGATGTCCGCTGACAGACGGCGGAAGTTTACCGGCCCGGTATACGTTCCCCTCTCGTCCCACAGTTGGCACATGTCCTGATTAGTTGGGGCGCCACACAGAAGATCTTTGTTAAAATGAAAGGTGTGTCTTCTCTTGGCCTTGTCCTCTGATCGCAGATGGTCTTTGACTCTTCTTTGTACATCGCTTGACATCAGCTGTGCAGTTTTTAGCTTTATGAATGGGTTCTTGGGTTTTTTGGGAACAGGAGGAGGTGGACCTTTGGGTTTGGGTTTTTCTGCCGACGTCAAACCATCGTTGGAACTGGGCAAGGCAGAAGGTGCTTCTGGAGGACCCGATGCGTTGGCCGAACTTGTCTTGGTCGTGTCTTTCCCGGGTAAGAGGTGAGTTAAAGGTGGAGGTGTGACAACCGCAGAGAAGCAAACCAGCTCGCTCTCCTTCTTCAGGCAAGCGACCTGGATCTGTTCATGGCAGCTCGCTGCCTGGGACGGAGAAGGCATAGAGTGCGTTTGTTCCAGTGTGAACGAGTGGCCGTCTCGCAGGTCCGGTTCTCCAGAGTGAGACGTCGGAGGCTGTGAAGGGCGAGAGCAGGTGACTTTGTCCAATGCTTCGCCGGTCTCTCTTTTGGTAGACGATGAAGGATTGCCCTGGACTCCAGATTTAGCCCTCCTGGAGACTGCTCCAGCAAACCTGTTCTCCCGGTTCTGATTAACGTCCGGTCGCTGATCTGTACACGTCTTTTGTTCCTCCCTCACACGACCAGAGACGTTTGGGTCCGTCTCTGCCATTCCCCCACCAGTCGTCTTGCCTTGAGCAGCCCGGGCGCAACTTACTCCTTTTAGCTGACACCTGCCGCCTGTCACTTGAGCCGAATGACAAACGTTTTCAGTCTCCAGACGGTCTGCGGGCGAACCCTTAGCACGTGCAGCGTCATGATTCTTCTCTTGAGGAGCAATCCTGGAAGGTTGTGGAAGTTTGGAGTCAGCGCAGCTCTCAGAACCGTCCTCACCTCCCGGTTTGCTGTGGTGACCTGCAGCGCCTTCCACATCGCTCGGCATCCAGTTCTCTTCACTCTCCAAAACTACAAAGTCCTCCTCATTAGGAGGGTTGCACGAGGATCTTACACCCTTGCTGCTGTCAGTTTCTGAGAGATTCGGATTGTCCTGCTCGTCCATTGCCGCAGTCCCAGTCCAGACTGCAGCCCCTTTGTCAGAGCCTTGCTTTTTGTTGCAAATTTGCCTCGTCTCCTTAAAGCTCAAAACTCTCTTTGACACCCCAGCAGCACGAGAGGCTGCCTCCCTGCCTGGAACCACCCACTCTGCTCTGGAGTTCAGAAGGTGTTCCTGCTGACCCTGAGCCCTGATTGGCTGCCCGCTTTGGAGGTCTTTAGGTGAAGGAACGACAGCCAGCTTTCCTGAGCTGCCGACGCTGATTCCTCTAATCCCACCAATGCGCTGATGGGAAAACGCGGAGCTGTCATCCTCCTGATCTCTGCCCTTGTCTTGTTCTGCTGCCTCGGAGAGCCGCGTGTCTCCGGTTTGCTCGGACCAGTCGGAACCATCGAGGGATTCCTCGTCCCTTTCAGATACCCTCTCCAGCTTCTGCCCCATGACTGTGTGTTTTCTGTCAATGCAAAAAGCAAGAACACACACAAAGTGAAATAACGCCACAGATTCTTACCGTTCATCTCCAATAAACCACTCTCCATTTTAAAACATTCTTCCGGCGTTCGTAATTGGCTTCCCAAGGCCTCACTATCTTTCTCTCCCTATTCTGTCAGAGAGGAATGTTGCACGGGCTAAAATTAAAAAAGGTCTGACTGCTGCCACTGAGTCAAGAGGCCAAGAATGAAACAAGATAAGCTTGAGAGGAGGTCAGCTGTCAGGTGCCAAGGTCAGATATGATCCAATGATCCTGCAGACAAATACGTCAGCTAAACAAATTAATCTCTTGTTTTTCTTTGATTTTTCTTTCAAACCGTTTCTTTTTTTTTTTTTTCTATTTTGGGAACACCTACTCTGTCCTGATTCGCCCCCCACATCGCCAATTACCGCTGTGCTGACAAGGCCCGTCTGTGCCGTGCGTGACTGTCTGAATGTTTATGATTGTTTTGGTGACGGGGTCTACAGAAAGGTCGCCGGGAATACGTGATTCGAGTCACAAAGGCTCTGACACATGAGGGGAATTGTTCGCCCCGTGGTTTGGTGAACCCGTTTTAGCCGCAGACATGATGGATGGTGCATGAGGGATTATAACGAGGGGAAAACAGCTCAACTGACTTTACTGTCAGGTGCTCTGAGTATTTTTAGCTTTACAACGAAAGCACTAAACCCATACAGTAAGGCCCAAAAATAATGCAATACCTGGTAGTTTTGCTCAAATAATACTGTAACGCCACTTAAAGTTGATTTAAAACAAACCTCAGAAGGATTTTTGCAACGTATTGCTGCCATCTTAAAAGGTTTCCAGTGTTTGAATGGTTTACAAAGCTGAATCAAAACACAAAAAGAACACATTAGTGTCTCCTTCCATTGATTTTTAAGCTAGAAGAATCTTGTTCTTCTTAAATTAGAGATATTTGCCGTAAAAGTAAGCTGTTGCAATTACAGGCCGTGGCCTGCAGTGACATGCAAAAGTACTCAGAACCCTAATTTTCAGATCTTGTCACATTACAATCACAAACTTAAATGTTTTTGTCATTAGGACTTTGAAAGACTAACAGAAAGTAGGTGTGAAGCTGAAGGAAACCGATGAATGATTTGGCACTAAAGCTTCGTTATTAGACAGCGCAAACTACACGTTTTTCCTTTCTCAATTTTCTAAAAGTAGGAATATGTTCCATTCAAACAATATATTCACTCTATTTCTGTAAAAGATTTCTGCTCTAGAAATAGAAGTTAAATTTTGGCTCTACCATAGAAAAAACGTGTTTTGTTTTGCAGCATATTGGAAAAAGAAGTAGGACTGACAGCTCTAGACAGTTTTGTTTTGTAGGAGTGAGATTAATATGTCTCTGAATTGTTGAGGTTTCCCTCTGCACAGCGTGTAGCCTAACAGCATGTTTGCTGTGTTTCCTACTATCTTGTTGCATGTAGGACCTCTAATGAATTTGTTTCAGCAACGACTTTCTTCCTGCTCCCCAAAGGGTAAGATTTGCTGCATCCACACATAGAAGTATTCCTATCGACAGACTTTTCCACCTGAGCTGTGAATCCCTGCAGCTCCCTCAGAGTTACCACATATCTCTAGGCTTCCCTTTCTCATGCTCTTCTTGTCTGGTCTGCCAGACGGTCACACATCGGTGGGTGTGGGCTACGCTTCCCACTCCAGGACGACGGATTGAAGAGTGCCTGGTGAGATGTTCCAAGGTCAGGATATTGCTTTTATACCCTAATCCCGATTTAACCCTCTACAAACCTTATCCCCGACCTGTCTGGTATCTTCTTCTATCTACATCACGCTGTTAATTAAAATTCTCTAGCAAAGTGCTATGGCTTTAACAAAAAAGCTGTATTTACTGAATTTTTATTTAAAATTTAATTTCACTTTACAGTTATGAACTACTTTCCAGTAGTCTATCACATAAAGTCCAGATAGAATACATTAAAATCCACGTTGCATTTAAAAGATCTAAGGGTGCAAATACTTTTGGAAGGCACTGTGGCTTTAGTTTGAACTAAATAAATGTTAAAAGGTGTGTTATATTCACTGTGTTCCCTGTCTAGAGGAAAAAGGGGTAAAAGATCTCCTCACATCCACTAACATGGCTTAAATGCTGGTCTTTTCGTCTGGTGTGTGGTAGACGGCAGTTTTAACAGCTCAACAGATGCGTTCTCTTGCAGCTTTAATGCATCTAAAGAGTTGTTTTGAGATGAATGTGCTAAAATGGCAGCAGCGGGAGGTGGGAGGTGGTACCCCCCCCCTCCTCCTCCTCTGTCTTTCTGCCCATTTCCCATGTTTGTGTCTCTCATGCTTCACAGCCCAAGCCAAAAGTTTATAAGAGCCTTGTGACCAAGAGTATCCGAACTATTAACTCCATCCTAGAAGAGGCTTTGTTTTTCAGTGGCAGGAAGGCCTCTACTGTCAGTAATGAGCTCAAATTCAAATTGTTCAAGGTGATATTCGGATGTCTGATCGAGCTGCACGGCAACATTTACATGGAGTTGTGCAGAACTTGCAGTCATAAAAAGAGCTGCAGAATTGGGATGAAATGCTGTTTCTCTCGCTTCACTGATGTTTTGATGTGTTCGCAAACACTTCTGTTTAGAGGTTTTACACAAGTCTGGCCGTGTTGTATGTCTCAGATGAATTTTCTTTCATTATTATCATTATTAAAATAGGAAAAGAAAGCAACCATCAACTTTTAAGTCACAAAATGTCACAAAAGCATGAAAACTACGAACATTTTTGAACAAGTTTCCCACAGTTAGACAGTGTTGAGACGTTTGTGTCTCATTAGAACACCTAAAAGCCAGAGAAGTAACACAATAGAGAAGATACTTACCAAAGATGATGCCTCGCCTGCCTGACCGTCGTTCTCTCGTCTGACTGGGAGATCACTCCTCCAGCCAGTCACCTGCCCCGTTATGTCAGCCGCACCTCATTTGACTAATTCAATAAAAACGCCTTCTGCTCCGTCCATTTGACTAAGAGAGACAGTCAAAGCAGAAGCAGGCGGGTCTGTTTTGTGCCATTGCTGGTGCTCGTTATTAGCACATTCAGAGCTTCTGTAATGAACGTCCCCTCCTTATTTCCCCCAGTAAACCCCTCATGATGAATTTGGGAATAATAGCTTTCAGTTAAGACTTTTACGTCGTCCAGGGTCGGTTTTATCAACTCCTGAAACCAAATATTTAGTTTGCTTGTATATTAAACACTTTCTGACATTAAAATAAGAGTAAATGTCTCATGTTTTAGTCAGAGTAATAAGATTATGATGCATTTAAGCAACTTTGGAAAGCCCAGAATATTATTTTGTAGCTTTGTAAGCTCCTGATTGATTCACAACATTTGAGTTAATTGGAGGCCCACCTGTAGATGTATTTAAAAGAGCATTAGAACACGCTGCCTCCTTTTTGAGACGTCTTAAAAAAAACCATAAAAGCAAAAATCAGCCATGATATCATGAATTGTAGACCTCTACATGTTAGGTTCATTTATTTGCAAGTATTACCAGAATGGGAAGTCCCAGGAATTATTGTCTTTAGGAAGGAGATGGGTGCCGTCTCTTAGAGGCGACTGTGTTTCGGTCTGAAATGTACATCAACTGCACCAGAGCTAAAGACTTTGTGAAAATGCTAGCTGTATTTGGCAAGATGTTCTTATGGCTCAGAGGAAACAAAAAAACCTGTCCTGTGGTCTAATAAAACTAAACTTGAACCATTTGGCTAATATAGAAATTACATCTAGAGAGAAAAGGAGGAAAGCTTGCAATCCTGAGAATATCATCTAATCTATGAAGTATGTTTTTTTTTTAAGTGCTTCCGATGGTAGGCTACTGGTTCACGTCACAAAATAGAGGCTTTAATCTGGAGAGATTTAACAGAAATATCTCAAAACATTACCATAAAAGGCTGTGTTTTTTTTTGGTTTTTTTTTGCAATATTCCTTATTATGCTACCAAATTAAAGATTTCTTTAAAAGGACACAAAGTCAATGTTTTGGAGTGGCCATCTCAACACCTTGATCTGACTCCTGTAGAAAATTAGTGGGTGGATCTGAAAAGATGCGGCTGTGATGGCCGCATGTGCAACCACACAACAAATGATTTGGTAATGATTTCATTTAAATAAATGTCATATTTTACTTTAACACATGTCACTTTTTCACTTTGATTTGACATTGGTTAAGTATTTGGGTGCACACATTTAGTTGACTCATTTTGTCATTTCTTGTGTTTTTGGTTTACTTTAAACTAATATACTTTTCATCTGAGTTGCCAGTTCCTGGGAGGCTGTCATGTGGGTGTGGCCAGTAGAGGAAAGGAGTCCCCAGCTGCAAAAGATCCCCATGACAAGGAGGCTTAGTTGGACTCTTCCACTTAGTTTTAGAAGGGGTGTTGGAAATGTTTAGGTTTTCTATGTGGTTTTGTCTTTTGTAATTAAATTTGGCAAGTTTAATTATTTAAGTCCTCTTCCTCATAGGTTGCTGATTTTAGTACTGTACTGATTAGTTTGGTCTTTTGTTGTAGTTTTGTTTAGGTAAATGTATTTTATGTTCCCCTCTTGTGTCAAAATGGTCTGATCAACCAGTGTATATGTTTCCCTTGTGTGTCAGTTTAAGAGAGGAAGGAGAAAAAGTATGTTCGTGTGGTAAATAAATTTTGTTACTATTTTTCTCAAAGATTTCCCTGTGCTTCTCTGCTTTTTCGGCTCGGTCCCTTACAGCGGCCTACTAACCTGACTCAGCTACGCCGTTTTTGCCAGGAGGAATGGGCTAAAACTATAGCAAACTATAGAGAATAGCTTACAGGACACACCATTTTATCAAAGTTAAAATTATTTTAAAATGGTAATTTAACTAAATCTGAAACTAAAGAAAGAAATTATATATATAAAAAAACATGTCTCATAGTTCTGGTATTTGGCAAACAGGAATTAGTTTGTTAATCCTAACTGCTCTAAAACATTAAAGGTTTAGTCAGATTCAATGACAGAGAGTGTATGTAAATATTTGGTTTAAACTGTACATGGTGCTCTAAACAAACCTAGTTGCACCAAAGTGTTGTATGATAATAAGTAACAAGCCTAATAGTTTATATAAAACAAAATATTATACAAATATGGAGCAAAGTGAAAAAAGGAGTAAAATAATTACATAAATCAATGAATAAAAGAAAACTTGTTAAAAAGAAATGGGTAGGTAAATTATTCTATCATTTAGACGCCACATGTGTAAAGGGTTAATCACCTTTTGCTCTCTTTGTCTAAGATAACTCACTGTTTTAAATGCAGGGTGCATATTTAAGATAATTTTGATAAGATTGATGCAGTCCAATAAAAACCTTTCTTTACACATTTCTCAAAGCAGGATGGCAGTAAACTGAGGTCAATGTTTGTGTTACTGTATACACTTACATTTCTCGTTTCTATTATATGATGTGCGGCACAACTCTGCCTACAGCAGCACATTCTTAAGGATTTACAAAAACCTGTAAATTGAGTGCATTAATTCACTGTGGAAATATTTCACTTAAGAGCATAAGTAAATTAATTAAAAAAATGCCACAAGAGCAAGTGGGGAAAAAGGGAGGGCCAAAGATAGAGCCATGAGGAACTCCACATGCAAGTGTTGCTGCAGCTGAAACGTATTTTTCCTTGTGAATTAAGAACCTGCTTGTCCAATATGTCAAGATTTACCTGCACTTTCCAAGCCAAGCATTTAAAACAGCTTAATCATCAAATGTTACAGAAAAAAGTATTTATTTCCATTATATACATTAGACTGGACACAGTTTAGCAAACTGTAAAAAAACAAAAAAACAAAACAAAAACAAAGTGCATACACCTAGACACTGATACAGTACTCAAAAAATAACCCGAAAAGAAAACATGTACATGGACTCAGCTTCTACCATTTGCCACTCATCTCAACCTCTCATGCTTTGGGAAATATTTGTGCTCTGTACACTCAATAAATACAATTCCCCCTCTCAGTTACAATGCGCTCCGCTGTCCTCACTGTTATGTCCGGCTCATAATTGGGATTGTCCTTTTTTGGTGCCTGTCATTTGGCACTAATTCAACTGAAAGAAAATAAATAAATAAATACAATAAATAGATCTCACAACTGGAAAATACATTCCCAGAATTACAACGGTTGCAAAACGATCTTTGCTGTGGTAAAAACACAATAGTTCACAAGTGCTTCTTGATACACAGTAGCATTATTATAACGATTCTCTTAATATTCTCATTAAGCCGATGAGAGAGATCAAACTCTTCATTTGTCACATGTTGATGCTAATTATGCCTCTCATCCCAACCATTAACTTTCTTCAGTCAGCTCCCGAACCAATGCAGCATACGGCAAGTTTCACAACATATACAGCATCATTATAGGCTAATAATAATAAATGGAAGTCCATTAAGTATGTGAGTTTTTAAGGGAGAGGATGCGAGCATGTATGAGCATATATGTTTGCATACGATATTCATGTGCCGCGCAACTTACTGCAAGAAGGATAACCTTTCCAGGAGTGAGGGTAAAAAATAAGCCAACGCATTTACTGAAAAAAAATCTCTCTGCAAAAGGCTATGATGCATCACAACAGAGCCGTGGCCGCAGTTAAGGCACTTCAATACAAAAGCTTGTTTAAAATGTGAGGCAAGCAGCTAAACAAACACGGCGCTGTGGTCTGGAGACGGCAAAAACTGTTACGCGAGTACCAAGCTGTCAAGAGAGTCTTCGTAAATCAATACCTGTAATGAAGGAGGAGGCTGATGTAGTTGCACGTGCAACACAAGGTAACAAAAAAAGTGAAACTGTGACATTACTCTTTATTTTTGGGCATATTCTACATGTTGGATTATAATAGCGGCAGCTAAGGAATCTGAATTTAAGGAACTCTCGTTTTGTACCTTCCTACTATTATGTACCCATGCACCTAAAGCATTGCATATCAGTTTATTTAAGCATTTTACATTAATTATGCAGAATAAATGTTTATCCAAACTCTCAAATTTCTCATAAAATTCATTGCAGTTATAGAATATTTCTTGTAGATTTTATTTTCTAACCCAGTTTCCAATAACTGTGATTTTGATCTCCATTTGGGGCTGTCAACACTTTTATGATTATGACCCCCAATCAAACTAGAATAACATCTGTCGGAGGGCATTGCTTATTGGAGTCACATAATCCCATTTCCATGTGACAGAAAATAAGTTGACTACAGAAAATCACTCAAATTTATGGGATGTCAAAATGGGTTTGAAATGTCCTGTGGTTGACGGCTCTCCTTCATACCCAAAAATGTGCTCAAAACGACCCCAGCTGTAAAATGCAACCATACCCAAATAGCCCGAAAGGTCAAAGGAGTCTAAAAACACACAGAACAAGATGAGATTAATACAAAAAATGTGTGTAAATATCATATTAATAATACCGACAGATGGGACACAAACCTGATACTTAGGGCTGACAAACCCACGTTTTACAAGTACCCCTTGAATTTAATAAACTCAACCCCGGAGGCATTTTTTTAAACAAATACAAAAATAGTATAGTGGCTCATATCAAGAAATGAAGCTACAACTCGCTGAAGTTAGATTTAAAACATCCCAGCGTGGTACAGTGACGTATTGATGAATGAAATATGTGAGAACATACGGTCTGCCACGTTGTACATCAGCCAAAAAAAGGACAAAGCAGACACTGGCCCGGGAAGGGGAGCCACAGTTTTTCTGCATAAAGAGGGTAAAGATGAAGGCTTTCTAGGCTGCAATGTGCTCATTTACCACTAGGTGTCGCAAGATCTAAAAAAAAAAAGAAAAAAAAAAAGGTGAGAATTTGGAAACTAGGTTTATGTCTATCTAATATTTCTGTCATATATCTGTCATGAGAATCAAACTGGCTATAAATAAAGTTATTTTTTAAATGCAAACAAAAAAAGATTAGTCACAGCTGCTTGCAAATGTCCAACTCAACAGAATCTCCTGATTGTAGTTGGACTCTCAAACCTGTTGTCTGCTTAAAATACGTGGTACACATTGCTCAGAGTCATGTGAATGGAACAAAACAGTTTGAGAGAGACCCAAAGTATTACAAATCTAATTAGAGGGACAAACTCACAGCTCTCTCAGAATCACTGGATGAATTTCTTTCTTCTAAGGCATAGTGGAAATGTGTAAAATGACACAAACAGGTAGATATAAGTAATCTGCAATAACCCTTTCAGTTCTATGTTTTCCCTGAAGTGCTCAGAACAATCAGAACTAAAAAAAACAAATGTGTGTTCATCATTCAGGCTCAGCCCTAAAAAAAAAAAAAAAAAAAAACTGAACACGCCATCAAAAACCTGAAGAGGAACAAATCTGGGCTCAGCCCCTAATAAGATGGACGTATGATTTGGGCTAGATCATGTAAAAAAAATTAGATAAAATAAAAAAATCTGCAAAATAAAAAGGAGAAAAAGATTTGAACAGAACCGATTGTCCAGAAGTCGATACCTCCATGTCCCGCAGACCACACGGTTGTCTTTATATCATAGACGGCTTTTGCTTTTATCGTAAATATGGAATATGTTTCCAACTTTTGCGGGAGTTTTACATTACAAAAAGGAAGAAGATCGTCATTATTTCTTTTGACTGAACATGATTGGCTGGATATAAGAGGAGCTGAACACTATGAATTGGTTGATGTGCAATTGCAAATATTTGCAGGCTTAGAAAAAGTGACAGCAGAAAGTTTTTAAACGCCCGTCACATCAGATTAAGATTCCCCCCCATGAACTCCAGAGTCCCCGTGACGGTAGAAACAAGGTTGAACTGTGTCAAATTTGGAAAACCTTATTTTAGTGTGAAGGCAGAACATATTCCTTTACAGTCTAGAAAATTTTATTGACGTAAATATACAAAGAGAGACATTTCTGCACCTTCATCCTCAGGTTCAGCCTTTCTGTGGAGTCGTCAAAGCACCACCTCTTTTTTTAATCACACCTTCGGCTCTAAAGCCTGAAATTAGTTTTTATAAAGTGCTCTGTGACCACTGTAAAATTGTATTTTAAACCCCATTAGTGAGCCTTTTCCTCCTTCTTCTCGTGCTCCACCCTCCTCCTCATTAAATAAAGTAGCAGGAATACTATTTTTTTGCATTTGAACTATAGCCTGAAAATCTCACAACTTCCCTCGGTCTCTCAGCTGGGAGTTTATTCTCTGTTGGGCATCAAACTGTGATGACTCTGATTTACAGCACTCGTAACCTCCTGCTATTTTTACTTGATTATTGTTTTTTTTTTAATTACAAGTACATAAAAGGGACCCATAGATATAATGTAGGACGCAATGGTTTTCGATACTACAGTTTAAAATCTATCACAATTAAGTTAACTTTTAGGTTTTTCTGTTAAGTCTTATTTCCATGGGTGACTTCTAGTGTCTTTAGTGCTCCTCCTCGTTTGGAAAAGACACTCTCACCGGACGTTATTCACGCAATGAGGGCAGTTTTGCATTAACAGTACAAACACAAGGAAGAAGCAGCCAGGGTAATATAGGAGGTTCAGATAAATTTTGTTATGGGAAAAAATGGTCCAGGTTAGCTCAATCAAAATGCAGCAGGAGTTTAACTGACATTTTTATGAGAAATGTCAATTTTGTCATAAAATAATTATATAAAAATAGACAAAATAACCCATTTTATTTTTAAACCAATGTTCTTTTAGTTGTTGCTAAATACTGGGACCAATCAAGCTACAATATGAATGCAAAAAAATGTTCTAGTCTAGACAAAATGTCAAAAATGATCATTTCAATTATTTTAAAATATGTTTTGTAATTTTGCATGCTGGCACATGGGCTTAATTGAGCTCCTGAAGTAGATGATTTAATTAAGTTTAATAGAGGAGGTCAGCCTGGGCAAGAAAAGAGCATTGGAAACAAAACCCATCCTTCACCAAAACAGTCTGAAATCCTAAATTATTGTGATTTCACACACGACGCGAAAAGCAGCTGCAGCAGTAACAATATAAGTGAGGTTAGGTAGGAGTGTAACATGATGTGATAAAGCAGGCCCAACCGTAAATACTGTATCGAGCTCCCTAATGAGTACACACTGCATATTTTGAATATGATTGAAAACATAGAGCATGCTGACACAAGGTATTTGTGTTGCGTCTGGTCCTTTCTCCTTTTAAAGATTGGTGCGCCAAATTTAGCATTTTATTTTTAAGACAGAAACAGGAACTAGATCTAACAGGCTAAGTTGAAGGTAAGATGGCTGTAGCTCCACTAAAATGTGGTAAAAAAAATGCACATATGTTGGGACTGGAAAGTTTGCAGGGTTCATACGAGCCTCTTGGACGCAGGTCTTCTCTCCTCACGGAGCCCCATCCATCCAGGTTTTGAAAATGGCCGGCTCCGGATAACGGGGTTACTCTCTGCAAAGCCGCAGACAGCTGCTCCCGCTTTATTTTGTGAAGCTATGAGGCAAGGATGGTACAGCGGAGGTCACTGCAGGGCTTCGGCATTTCTGGTGCAACACCGCAGCATCCAAAATCCAGACCAATCACAGCAGTCGAGGCAGTGGTAAGCCAGCTCCTTCATGGAGATGATGCATCAGTTTGGCAATAAGGCAGAGGCCCTACTGGAAGCTTGAAATCTCAGCACCGAATTTCAACCCATCATCGTTCACATCGATGGCGTCGTTACCCTGCAGATCGCCGCTCTGCGGCTCTTCCATGTCCTCCGTCTCCGCCGAGCCGCAGTCCGGAGGCGTTTCCTCGCAGCTCATGGGGGAGAAACGTTTTTGGTGGTTGGCTCCGGGAGCGGAGGCGTCGCCGAGCGTGCAGCTGGAGCACTGGTAGAAGTTAGTGCAGGGCTGGGCCAAGTTAGAGGCAATGACCGTGGGGGTCGACAGAACCGGAGCCGACGTGAAGTGCGTACCCGGAGGATCTATGCATATGGAGGGGATGGTGCAGTGGCGGGAGGGGTTAAGGCGGTGGGAACGGCCTCCTGCTGGACGGTCGCAGCGCCGCCCTTGTGGTAGACGCATGCAGTCTTTACAAGACTGATAGGAAGGCTTCACTTTTAATGGGTTTCCTGTGCTGGCGCTGTCCTATATGGATCAGAATGAAAACAGATAGAGAATAGAGTCAGTGACGTGATTTGAAACACATTTTCAGTCACAATCAGGCACTGATCAGAGCTTTGCGGCTGATTTCTAGTTCCGGTAAAGCTCGGCTGGTCTAGTTGCTAATGCTGATTTTAGTCAATTTTTAAATACACTTTAGGAACTGTAGATGAAAATGGAAATGTAGGCTTTACACAGTCATAACTTGGACACATTGGTAAAACAAATAGACTTACTATGATGCAATATCTGACCCCTTTGGAGACTACATGACATTTTAAAAAACATCTTTTGTCTGACCTTTTGTGCTTGTAGCTGTGTTTGCCGTCCAAGTGAAGGTTAGAAATGTGAGCGGTGCGATTGGTTGAGTGAGACAGCATTAAGCAGGAAATGTTTTAGTTTTTTGCAGGAATCTGAGGAACGGATTTTATCTCAACATTGCAACCCTTACAGACAACAGATCTCTTTGGAATCTGTAACCTGATATAGCATGATAAAAAATAAATGCAACATGCTTATTGTTTCCTATTTTGCTGACTTCCAGCAGAATTGCCTCCGAAATCTGCCTCCAAAGAACTATAAGAGTATGCAACAAAAATATTTGAAATGTTGTTTTTTCCAAGCCATCCTGCCTTGATCACCATAAATCTTTACATGATGTACACCAGTCACTTAAAAATAAGAGTTTGTTATTTCAAACTAATGACAAAATTATTACATTGCATTATATGATTATACTAACCATTAACATAAAACGTGTGGTCAGAGGTCATAGGTTGGAAAACTGTGGTCCAACCAAAGCTGCCAACTGAGTTGGGTTTCATTTTGTCTGGTAGAAATTGGTTAAAGTTTTGCCTTCTTTTCACAACGTTTGGAGGGTTTTTAAGACACATTGGTAGGAAAGTCCAATCAACATAGCTGCCATTGTGTGGCAGGAAAGTAAAAATGTGTACATTGTAGTAAAACACTGTCTGCTTGCACCCATTTTATAGAATCATTTGTTTTTAAATGTGTGGAATCTGTCATACCGGCGGACATCATGAATGATTAATAGTCATTGTTCAGTCAACTTTCACCATGAAACGGTATTGGGCAATGCCAATTATAAAAGCCTAAAATGGGGCTAAGACTTTGATTGATCAATTTATTTCATGGGTGTGTGAGCTAAAGAAATATTACATTCTTCAATGCTCTGTGAGAGATTTTATATTAAGTTAGATGTACAACTCATGTCGGTAGACTATTGATTTTAGCCTTGTTACCTGATTTTGTGACATATTGCCTGTATGTGCAACCTTTTTTTTGTTGTGTTCTGTATTATGTGTTTAATGCAATGACTCTACGCTTTTAACATGAGTTCAAAAGAGGTTCAGAATTGGGCTACGTATTTTTAAATGTTTTTTTTTTTTAGTTGGGTGGGTTTAATGTTGTGTTTGGACAGGAACCTGTTAGTCAGATCTGGCAACTCTGGGTCCAACTAGTGGCTCTTGGACTGTCTTTAGCGGTACCCGGAAGAGATTCTTGTATCTGCCATTTATGAGGTAAATACATTAACTGTGATGCAGAGGGTAAAAAGCCAGAGCTAAGCTGAATTACTACACAGAAAAATTATGCTGAAACAGAAACTAGTCAAAAAATTAAGCGTAGCAGTGTTCAAGAAGTTTAAACTGAAGTGTTTTCCAGTACAGTGACAACAAGTGAATGTGACGCTACTTACTTACCTCTGCAGTTGGAACATGGATCTGGAAATAAGCCAACTTAACCCTGTTCTAGTTGTACTTTGGGACACCGGTGGGAGATGCTAACTAATCAAGGACTCAGAGACAAGCCAACTACCAATAGCAATACTAGCCAACAAAGAAACACATCCAAGACAATGGTGTACAGTGATATGTGTCTGAAAGAATTAATTATATGCAAAAACCCAAAATTACAATAAGGTTTATTACTATCACTATAATATAGACTCAAGGCAGGCATAAGTCTTTTGGATATGCTGAGAGACCTCAGTGTTTCCAAATTACAGTTCAGACTTTTGCAGACCTTCCCATCTATTTCTCCAGCTTTTAACTGGGTAATTTTGACTTCACAGTAAAAACAAGATCTGAAAATATATAAAAACATCCCTTGTTCAAGCATGCAGAGCAATGGTAAGTGGTCAGAAAAGATTTTTGAGTTTCTGAGCAGCTGGTTACAAGTCAAGAACAGTCAAGCTAAAAAAAATCATTGAATGATTTCTAGATGCATCTGTATTTAAAACACAAATCAAGTCTAAAGTTACCACATTGTCGTTATAAATATTTGAAAAAACTCACATCAAAAGCTGCAGGACAGCTGCGCTTGGCTGCCAGGCGGTTGCTGTTATTGGTGTTCAGGTTGGCCAGACCCAACTGGCTCTCCTCACTCCCCTCAGCCTCCTCTCCCGTCTTCCTCCCATCCAGACTCCCAGGCGTTTGAGCCAAGGCTGCCATCTCCTCCTCCTCCTTCTTGGCCTCCTCCTCGTCCTCTTCCTCCAGAGTGCTGAACTCCAGCCTCAGTCTCATGTCCTCCATTGGATCGAGGCGCCCGCAGGTCTGCGCCGCTGTGCCCTCTCCGGGCAGAGTTAGGTGGGCCATGGGGAAACCCTCGTCCTCCAGCAGGGCGTCTCTCTCCACGTCCTCTATTTCGATGAAAACCCTCTCCATGCCTAAAAGGGGAGGTCCCCGCACTGGGGTGGAGGGCTCGCTGTCGAGAGCAGAGTCTGATAAACGTCTGAAGTAATAGTTATAGTTAAGAGAGTCTAAGGGCTCCATCTCTAGACCCCTGCATGGAGACGCCCCGCAGCCTCCCCAGGCCTCTTCGCCTCTGAGCACCGGCGTCTCCCCTCCACCGGTACTGTGACCCGATGCCTGCAGATCGTCTGATCCTTCCTCATCTGTGCCGGGCCTCCACAGCTTGTTGTGACGCTGTTTACTGTGAACAGTAAACAGGGCATATCTGAGTCCATCAGCGTCTCTACACTTTTTTTTGCAAGTTTTTCCAAGTATGAATAGAAACATTTACTCTGAATTTATAGGCTATATAATTATAGAGGATGGGCGATATATATAGAGGAAAGAAAAAAAAGTAAGTAGGTGTGGAAAAATAAGCAAGGAAATAGATGGAGACGTATGGAAGAACATAAATGGATGAACGGATGGAAGGAAGGAAGAAGGGAAGGCAAGGCAAGGCAAGGCAAATTTATTTATATAGCACAATTCAGTACAAAGACAATGCAAAGTGCTTTACATGATTAAAATATAGCAAAATAAAACACAATAAAAGCAAGTAGGAATAAAATGTAGATAGAAAAAAGAACAAAAAAGTGGTGTTTCAGTTAACCAGAAGAGTTGAAGGCAATCTTAAACAAATGTGTTTTTAATCTTGATTTAAAGGAACTCAGGCTTTCCGCACCTTTACAATTTTCTGGAAGTTTGTTCCAGATAAGTGGAGCATAGGAACTAAATGCTGCTTCTCCGTGTTTGGTCTGTGTTCTAGGTATGCAGAGTAGGCTGGAGCCAGAAGACCTTAGTGGTCTGGATGATTGATACACTGATAACAAGTCTGTAATGTATTTAGGTGCTAAACCATTCAGGGATTTATAGACTAACAGAAGGATTTTAAAGTCTATTCTCTGAGATACAGGGAGCCAGTGTAAGGACTTTAAAACTGGGGTGATGTGCTCTACTTTCTTAGTCTTAGTGAGGACGTGGGCAGCAGCGTTCTGGATCAGCTGCAGCTGTCTGATCCACTTTTTAGGCAGACCTGTGAAAACACCGTTGCAGTAATCAATTCTACTAAAAATAAACGCATGGATTAGTTTTTCTAGATCCTGCTGAGACATTAGTCCTTTAATCCTAGAAATGTTCTACAGATGATAGAAAGCCGACCTTGTAACTGTCTTTAGATGCTTTTGGAGGTTCAGGCCTGAGTCCATCACTACTCCCAGGTTTCGGGCCTGATTAGAGGTTTTTAGCTGAAGCGACTGAAGCTGTGTGCTAACTTTTGATCTCTCCTCTATTGGTCCAAAAATTATTACCTCTGTTTTGTTTTTATTCAACTGAAGAAAAGCTTAAAGTGGACAGAAGAAAGGAGATGTATAGTTTGTTGCAAAGATGGACGGACAGACACAAGAACAATAGTATTGATAGAGCGATGGAATGGATGGACAGACAGATCGATATTTAAAGGTATACTATGCAACCGGGGTAGATTTTCCAGCGAGGCTCCCCCCAGAGGGCGAAAGTAAAAGTGCACTGTCATAAAGATGCTCAGCTGTTCTGGTTCCTCCGTCAAGCCAGGCGCGGTTGTTTTGAGCTTAGCAGACAGGCGAACGCAACGAAAAGTGGAAAAAACGGCAGTACAAACAATGACTAACACAGTGAAGGTATGAACATCAAGCTTCCCGCAGCGCGGCCGCCTCGCCAGTTTTATTATTATTATTATTATTATTATTTTTTTTTTATGTTGGCGAGACGCTACCGCCACCGCCTCGCCAAGCCGCAGCCGCCTCGCCGCGGCGGTAGCGTCTCACCAACATAAAAAAGATAATAATAATAATAACAATAGTAATAAAACTCTATATGCTTGCATGTTTATTTGACGTTAACACGCGGTTCTTTGTTGTTGCTTTCGCGCGTGCATATAGTGAATGGCAGGGCAAAAACACATGGAGTTCTTGCTGTAAAGCGAGACTTCTGTGTGTGCGGGCCGTGAGCTCTTGCAATTGCAAGTGCGGTATTTCCCCCACAGACCCCCAGGGCGGCCGAGAAAACCTTTGTTCGACCTGAAATGACTCATTTAATCATCCAAATCGGTATGGAACACATTAATTAACTGAAAAATGTTGCATAGTATGCCTTTAAATGGACAAACAAACTTATGGATGGTTCGATTTGCAGCTTAATGGAAAGAAAGACCGATGCAACACGCAATGGACTGACATCTGAAAATACAAATATATTCACACACTTATCCAGACCTGGAAAATGCTTGAATCAAATTCAATACCTTCTCATATTTGTCCAGACTGTGCAGGAACCCTGCTGTATTCACGGCTACCGTTAGAAAAAGGAGTTTTAACACTAAAATATCTCCTTTTATCTGCAGGGCAAATTTGACAAAATCTCCTTTGGCAGCTGAGCAAACCGGAATAAAACCGTAGAGCATCTTACCTGGCATCGAGGATTCCCTCATACTCTGCCAGCTGCCTCATGAAACCAGCATTCGGCTGGGCTATGCTCCTCTTCTGCTTGATGTAGTTGTAGGCTTTCTCCAGGGACCAGCCGTATTCCTTCATGGCGTAGGCGATGACTGTGGAGGCAGAGCGGCTCACGCCCATCTTACAGTGCACCAGGCACTTTGAATTATTCTTCCTATTTGATACAAAATAAAAAATAAAAAAAAAGGGCATTCTGGGAAGCTGGTTAGACATTAGGCTGGATTTAATACGTAATGTAAAAATTTAATGTAAAAAGTAAAAGTAATGTAAAAATTTACATTACTTGATGGGTTTTAGAATTCCACCTTAAAAGGAGCAGTAAGTGAAATTTTATTATTTTAGATAGAAAGAACTAAAAAATAGTTTTGTGAAGAACTAAAGGTATCTTTTAGATAGAGTATGGTACGAGCTCACACACCAGCTCTCTGTGTTGTTGTCCAGCCTCTTGTTTACATAGCTGGGCCGGCTGCGTGTGCACGTACGTGCGCATGCGTGCATGTATGCGCATGTGACCAGCTGCCACTCAGGGCTTAGCCCCTCCCTGCTCGTAAAATGCCACCGGCCCGCCAGAGTAGGCACAAGATGGCGGAGAGCCCTCCCAGCGGATCCAATCGTTCTCTTGCTCACAACGCTATAAAGTTATGAGTTCCTTATTTCTTCACTAGACATGTTCCTCCAAAAGGTGATGCTGTTTTGCTGTGTATTTATCCTTTGCAAATACACGCATAGGAGGCGTGTTGCAGCTGGAGTGGAGGTAAAGAGAGGTGTGGCTTGATAAACATCTTGTTTTGGTCTACAGACTGTGCTCAAACCCCACCTAGTGGTGAAAAATCACTTATTGCTCCTTTAAGCAATTATCTCTCCGTTTGACTCTTCCATTTTAAATGTTACATTTTATGTCAGCTTCATGTAGCAAACAGGCTGATTGCTTCATCTCACATCTCTGCTCCTTTACATGGTGCTTATTTTTTGGACGAATCTCCTCTTTTTTGGACTCTTACTTGGCTTTGACAATAAAGTTGTATGTATCGTTCCAGTGGGCCAGCAGGTCGGTGGCGTCCTCGTCGTACACGCGGACGTTGTGATAGGAAAACATCCCCGGGAAGAAGTTGTCAATCTCTCTGGTAACATTCAGAATGTAACCAACTCTGCAAAAGAAACATATGGGGTTTATTTCACCTTTGTAATCTATGGCTGCTGGTACTTACATAGTGTCGAGTAGGAAAATTATGTATGCATTCTTATTATTGTCGAGCATTTAATAAGTGAAAGGATGCATGTTTCGGATACAAGTCTTATTGAACCCTAAAGAGTATTTGCACACTTTAAGCTTCTCAGGAAGTGTATTGGTCAGTGAAATAAACTGATTAAATTAATTTTCATATTATATTATATTATATATATATATATATATATATATATATATATATATATATATATATATATATATATATATATATATATATATATATATATATATATATATATAAATTAATATATATATATGTATTGGTCAGTTTATTTCACTGACCAATACACTTCCTGAGAAGCTTAAAGTGTGCAAATACTCTTTAGGGTTCAATAAGACTTGTATCCGAAACATGCATCCTTTCACTTATAATATTGTCAAATGGTCATGTTTTGGTTTTTAAATACAGTAAAAGAAAAAATTTATAAATCAGGGTTTGACAGCTGACCCGCAGTTTTGTAGTTCTTCGAGATTGGAGGCGTTCCACTCAGAGCCCTGCAGAGAAACAAAGCAGAAACATATTCAGATCATATATCCAACTTTTTATAACCTGCTTTACTATTCAGTGATCCAAAAAGCTGGAGCCTATTTTAAATGACACGGGTAAGAGGCAGTACTCACAGATTATTAGCTCATTAAAGCATCCAACTGAACTCAAGTATTAACTCAAAGTTGGTCTGCAGGTTCAAACTAAAAACTTCAAAGCATACTTGGACTGTTATGAAGTACGTTTTAAATCCTGAGGCATTAGTGTGCAAAGAAAATATAAAGCAGCAAATATTAAAGCGGTGGTTCTCAAACTTTTCAACAGCTGATACACAAAATACATCAGCCGTACCAGAATATTTTATTTTTATTTTGTGCTTTTCCCTGAACATTAAAAAAGAGACATAATAGACTAAAAAAGAGCATAGTTCATAGATCAAAAATAATAAACTACCAATACTATATAATAAACCATTCATTCATTAATTCTCTCAATCATCTGAGCCCACATCCAGGGACGGTTCTGTCCCCGTTTACTTTAATCTACTGCTTGGGCACAACAGTAAGATGATATGAGTATTTGTGTTTATTTGTATATTGACTTTTAAGTACAAATTCAATTTGGTGCAACCAAATTCAACATCAATACGCTATAAATAGAGAGCTTCCTGTTTTCATGCTCATTATAAAGCTAAAATGGCTCCTTATATTCAGAAATTAGATTTCTGTTGATTCAATTCAACTGTAAAACCAGCTGTGACCAAAAACAGCTATAAAAAAAAAATACAAAAATAAATAAAAACGGACTCACCAAATAAACATGGTCAAAGATAAGTGTGGCCTTATCCATCTGGCCCAGGATGAGGAGCATCTCGTTGTCGATGAATTCCTTGTACTCTTTGAGGTTGCAGCTCATGTGCTGCTCCAGCTCATTGCGGATCTGAGGAAGAGGAGTTCATGTGTGAAGCTGCGATTTAATTTGGACTTTTTTCTGCATTAACCACAAGCAACAAAAACACCCTGTAGATGAATGTTTGTAAACAGGGACTATTTAAAACAAAGAAATTGAACGGTTTTTATTAATCAGAATATTATTATGCAAGAGGATAGTTTGTTGAGTTGGACATCAATCCTTGTTGAACAAAAAGTGCAACCAAACAGTCTATTTTTTAAACTGGTTGACCGCTAATTAATGCCATGGTGAGATTCCCGAAAGTTTCTGGTAAATGGTATTGATTATATAAACTCAACAAAATTACATTATTTCACTGCCACAACGCTCTTCCCTTCCATGTGGAGGCAAACCCACTTTAAACATAATCACTGACACCTAAAGGACGTGTCTGATCCATTAATTGTTCCATAGCCAAAAATGTAAGACCTCTGCAATATGGAAATTGTGTTTTTAAAATTGTGATTATAATGCAAATGTGATTTCTTCCTCACTGTCAGAAATTAGATCAAAAATAAACCTTTAATTTTTAATGTCAATGTAACAAAGTTATTTCTCATTCCTAAATGCCAGAAGAATAAGGGGATTTTGAAAGTAATCTTTTTGTTTCTTTAAATTAAGAAGTTTACATACACTAACATTATAATGCCATTAAACAACTTGGAAGACTCTCGATAATGACATCATGGCTTTGTAAGCTGTTAATATTATAGGTTAATTCACAATAATTGACTAGAAGGACTCCCCAAGCTGTTTTCTTTGAGTGACATGATAATGATATCAGGAAGTTAAAATGTGGACCTCCATAAGTCTGCTTTACCCTTGGGTACAGTTTCCAAGTCTGGAGGAGCCACATTTATCTGTGTAAAGAACTACACTGAAAAAACAGAACTAGAAATAAGTAAAATTTTCTTAAAATTAGTGTATTTGTCCTTGAGCAGGTAAATAAGATGATTTGTCAATGGAATAAGATTTTGGCACTTAAAATAGGAACAATTCATCTCCATCATCTTATTTAAAGTGCAGGATGTCTAATTATCTTATTTTAGGGGTACAAATACTCATTCCATTGACAGATCACCTTATTTACCTGCCCAAATAAAGAATAAATACACTAACTTTAAGAACATTTTACTTATTTTTAGATCCGTTTTTGCAGTGTATATGCAGGTATAAACAGCATGGGAATGTCCAGTCATCAATGTTTCAGCAGGATAAACTGGCTCTTTGTCCTGGAGAGGAAGGGTTTCAGTCTGAGACCCCAGAAAAAAAAGCAAAATAGCTTGTAAAGATGCTAGCTGAAGCTGAAAGAGATCCTGTAGCAGCACAGGCTGAAAGGCCACTCAGAGAGGAAGATGTATTACTCCAAAGGGAAAGAGAGAGAGAAATAAACAACAAAAACAAAACGATTACAATCTACAAACAAACAGGAAATAAAGACATTTTTTGGGTCCTGCCGTGGTGTCTGATAAAAGGGAAATTGAAATGTGTTCCCACATTGTTAAATGTGAAAAAAGGGGGATGCTTGCAGACTTTGCATGCTGGAGGGGCAGCATCATGATGTGGCTTGCTTTGCTGGAGGAGGGACTGGTGCATTTTTGGAACGCATTATAGAAAAATACTAAAGTAAAATCCTCAAAGCATATGTTTGAAAGTTCAAGTTTGGACACAAAGGGGTCACAGCCTCTGAGCATACCACCAAATTCTGTTAAAGTCAATGTTTGGGAGTGGCCATCATGAAGCCCAGCTCTTCATCCTATTAAAATGTGTGAGTGGAGCTGAAAATCTTTGCAAACAGGCCTACAAACCTGACTGATCAACTTTTGTCCCGTTCCTCCTGACAGAACTGTTGTAGCGCAAACTATTGTGCTAATCCTCTGGAAGGACGCACAAAGCGTGACACAATTCATGCAGATAAAAATGGAATGACACTAAATATCAAGGAAGTCTACGTAACTTCTGACTTTCAAGTGTCGTGAGGAGGGCCAACTGGCTAGGCAGGGTCCTGCTTGCCCACAGAAGCAGCATCTGATGAGCTGGGACAAGTCACAGTGGTTTCCAATCACCACCTGCCACAGATTCATCTGCCCTACATCCACCTGTTGCCAGATCTCCTGATTCAGTGAAACAATCTAGTTCTGCCTGGTTTTAAAGCCTCATCTGCGGCTAGGGTTACCAACTGTACCCTCCTGAGAAGTTTGTGGTCTGTTACATGTTACAAACACACTACTGGTAACGTCTATTTACTCTGGTTTCTCAATGTCTGGCTGGACAGCCAACAATTAAGATTGCACAGTTCCGTAAATGAAGACTTAAAGTTATCGCAGAGTATTTACTGCGGGCATTAGTGTATCAGTGAGAGAGCGATGGGTGTCTAATTCATGCAACAGTTACTCATATTGATCGCAAAGGGACTCCTATCTGACTTTTTTTGATTCGGATACAAGTCTTATCGAACCCTAAAGAGTATTTGCACACTTTAAGCTTCTCAGGAAGTGTATTGGTCAGTGAAATCAACTGATTTCATATATATATATATATATATATATATATATATATATATATATATATATATATATATATATATATATATATATATATATATATATATATATATATATGTGTGTGTGTAAATATTATTATAATATTATAATATGTCTTATTGTATCAGCATGTTATGTAATATGTGTGCATCCCTAGCCGGTGTCTGTCTCAAACCAATTTCACTATGGTGACAATAAAGATTCTTGAAAACAAGAAACTGACCCATATTTAGAACCAAAAGTATGTTTCTTTTCAAGTTATGGCTTGAGTTAAATGTTTACAAATCATTTCACACACAGGAGTAGGGTGGGAGACGATGCCTGGCCAAGAAGTGTCCCTTATCCATTTTTCAAGGAGATGGCGACCCTGTCTGCTGCGATAAGGCTTCGTCTCCATCTAGCCCTGCTTCAGTTATCATCTTGTGCTCTTGCCATCCATTAAACCAAAATCTGCATTTAGGTTAGGGCATCTAAGTGGATGACATACACAAGTTTTAAAATATTCTCTAAAATCTTTTGTTTGTTTTGATTTACCAAAATTAAATAGGTTTTGTCTGATATAAGGTCACAGTTTTTATACAGTGGATGTAAATATCTGGCTTTGAAGGCATGTTTTAACACCAGAAATAACAGAATTTTTTATGTTTTTCCAAAAACCTGTGATGTAAAATTTTTCGCACTGTAAACCGGGTACAAACCTCCTTTGAAGTGATGTTCTCAAGGTCTTGAAACGTCATGATGTTGCGAAGTTTGGACTTGATTAGACACTCTGTTCTTTCTCGCTCAGTCGGGCTAAAAGGCAAGTTAGACCACAAGATAATGTCCAGATTACAACTAATATTACTGACAAAAAAGCAATTAAACTCAAGAACTAAAGTTGATGTGGCTTCATACCCGTCGACAAACATGTTGGGAGAATCGGACCGGGTGGTCTCGAGGTCGGTCATTGCGTTCCATTCATTGATGAAGCTTTGCTCCGAGGTGATGCAGCTCTCATAGAAGGCCATCCATGTAAGAGCAATGCCCCCTGGGAAGTAGTTGTACCGGCGGGACACCTCGCAGGCCTTGTGGAGGACCTGGAGGGCAGACCTGTGGAAACAAAGGCAGTCTGGGTCACTGAGCGTTTGCACCATCAGTCAGATAAAAGTGTTATGGACAAGAAACTTGCTCTTAGGAGAAAAAAACAACATAAAACACCACTGTTTTTATTTTTAAAATTGACCAGCAACAAGTGGCATCTGACAGGTGTATAATTACAATCACCAAATTGTTTTATTGTAATCAAACATTCAGATGGAATTAATACTAATCTAATCCAAGCAAGAGAGTCAATACTGTTGAACAGACTGTGAAACTTAAAATGTCTGAAAACTGATCCCAAAATTCGATTAAAGCAGGTAATAAATATCTTGCCCTAAACTTTCTCAACTTTAGATAATTTGCTGGAAGTTCAAAAGGGTAAATATATGACTATATAAAAAGAATATATCCAGTTCTGACATATCTAACAGTAAAAAGCTGTACACGAACTTCAACAACAACAATTATTTATATCCACAGGGATAACGACTGTTCTGTAAAATTATTCTTTTTAAAATATTATGCGCGCACAGTTTAAATGGTTAGGGATGGAATAATATTAAATTTTTGGTGGAAATTAATTTAAAGAAATGTACTGTTGGAAAACAGTTATTTCTGTCCTTGTTGCCGAAACTTCAGAAATAACGATGTTTTCATCTCACCTTCCTGATACAATTTCTTTACTCTGGGCAGGACTATAGAATGCATATACATAAATGTCTTGGCACCTCCGGTGAAGATGTGTAAAAAGACGTAAAATAACAAATTTTCGTTGCAGTGGGATATCACACTACAAAATTTTGAAAAATTCAACCTTTAATTTGGGAAAAATGCCATGTAAAGAAATAACTGTGTCCTTACTGTCAACGTTTCTAACATTTTATAATGCTGGAGCAAACAGAGAGACAACCGCTCTAGATCCTGCAGAGTTCTGGGTCTTCTCGTATGATCTCCTCCTTCCAGATCCCTTTACTGGCTTTCTATTGGATTTAGGTCTAGGGACTGAGAGGGCCCTGAAAGGCTACTTTTACATCTGGGAAAACGTGTCTGTGTTGAATCGGTCAGGTCGTTCGTGTCGTTATCCTGGTGTTTCAAAGACTCAATACATGAAATTTAACAAGGTAACCAGGCCACTTAGAAGAGAAACAGGCTCACAGCATCATATATCCTCAACCACATTTAACAGTATGTATAAGGTGCTTATACCACATATTCATCCTTTGCTTGTTAAAGGTCTGCTTTTCTAAAAATGTCAGTGTGAGTATATGCAGCTGCAATGAAAGGTTTATTTATTTTAAGACTTTTTAACACCTGTAAAGGAACTGTACTGTACTGAGACGTTTTCCCTGTTCATTTCCCAGATAATCTGCGATAAATTCAAAAGGGTAATACTATACAAATTAAGAAAAAATTTCTCCAGTTTCTATCTTGCCTGCCAATAGGTACAGTAAGATCGGTGTTTCCCCTACTATTCAACAAGGGGGGATCCCCGGCAACAAAATTGTCCGCTTCCCCAAGAAAGTCAGGGCATGTAGTAAAATATCATATGTCTGTGGGTGTTCTTGGTTAATGTTATTAAAATTAGCCTTTCTTAATAGGACCAGATCACACCCTGAGCTGTTTCGGTCTCTAGGCTCCCAAATAATAAGGCGGACATGAGGCAGGTGCGTAAGCTGGGGAACATTCAGCCAGTTAAGATGGAGAAGAAGGGGGAGAAAGGGGTGGAGCCTTTTCTGACTGGGGGTTATGGGACGGTCATTAAAGAGAAAAGCTTATAAATGAATGAATTATCCCCAACAGACTAAGTATCGCTTATGTCGGAAGTGCGGGATCCTTTGTCAGTATTTTTCTGTTGTGCTACGACTGAAGGACACATTTGTTTATTTCACGTGGTGCCCTGATTACTTCAATATACTGAGAATGTTTGCCTGATATAACTCAATTATTATAAGCATTAACACTCAATATTCAACGTTCTCAACAAGTAAACATCTCTATGGTCATTTTCAGATGCCTAAAATAACATTTGCTTTGATTGTAGCAAATCAACAAAAGTCTTTCTGTCTAGATTTTAAAGAAAATTTCATTCAGTCAAGAAGTAGGGAGGAAAAGTGGCTGGTAGCCTTCAAAATATAACCATGTATAAACTTACACAAGACATAAGCTACGCTAAGGAAAGCCAGGCCCCTCGAAGACAAAATTTCTAGGGAAAAGACTCAAGTTATACGTAAATATAGGTAAAACTTTAATTTGTCATCCACAAGGATGACAATAATTCAAAGCAATAACATGATTTTCCTGTAGTGTTGTATGCATATTTTGAACAGTCAGGGCTGGGATGATACTTTGTTGTTGGTAGAAATGTGTTTATGCAATAGGATAAAATGGAAAATTGTTCTATTTTGGTCCTTATTAGTGGGAGTTTTGAGGCTTCTGAAGTTCTTAACAGTTTTGCAATCCATAAATATAATAACATTTATAAATCTTATTAAAAAAACTAAACAATTGACTGTGTTTACAATGTTTAATCTATGCTGCCCTGAGGATTTAAAGCTGTACTGTTGTACTACTTCAGCACGTTCAGGCAGATACCAAATATCGCGTACTTACCACATGGCCTGCACAGAGACAGGCTTGAAGACATGTGACCGCCCCGCTGTGTTCACACTGAAGCCTCTGGTGAGGAAGAAGAGGAGAAGAAGGATCTGTTTGAGGCTGGATGAAGGCTAAGGTTAGTGAGCAGGACAGGGCACATTTAGGGGGACTATTGATGGCTCCAAGCGGTGGAACATTCCTCCAGCAGAGCTAGGCAATGTTACCAGGTCAGCAAGAACTGTTCTTGTGTGTAATTCACTTTGTTGCCACTGGGAGGCAGTGTGTTACCAGGCGAATCACCCCAAACAGACATTCTGTATGTTTGACACAGATAGACCCATCAGTCGTGGCCCATCTTACCCATCTCCATCTAGATGAATGTCGGTGTCGCTCCACAGAGGCAGGACCATCCCGATGGAGCAGTTTTTACTGGAAATTAGCAGAATATCATTTCAGCACATTAAATAAACTGAAAGGACACATAACGCAGTGGTTTGAAAGAGAGAATACCTGTCCTTGTCTGGAAAGTCCATTCCCAAAACAATGTTTTCTTCTGTGTCTTGGTGGCCGTTGGTGTAGATGACGACCATGTAACGCACTCGCTCTGACCATCCGCTTTCTAAGCGCACAGCCTTGGAGACAACGGGGGAATTAACAGATAACGTGTTTACCATTTGGGTCACAGCTTCTTGAAGTCACTGTTTTATTTCTTTGCTAAACTTCAGGGCACATGTTTGAAAGCAGTATTGAGTATTCACTGTAAATCTGAACAAACTTTAAATGGAAAAAAAAAAAAAACAATATGAAAAAAGAGTAAAAGAAAACAAACGTTTACTATGAAGTAGAGGCGCACCGATCCAGCTTTTTCTAATCTGATACGGTAACGATACCTGGGCTGAGCTTATCGGCCGATACCGATACGACTGCTGAATGAACAGTATACCCTGCCATGTGACTGAAGGTCCGCATGGTCTTTAGCATGGTGCTTTAGGGGCAGCTTATTTAAGTTTGTGGTTTTGAATTCACCAACTTTTACACCACCCCTCGCAATTTTTTACGTTGCAGATATTGCATGTTGCAGTCAGACTATCAACTTTGAAATGTTTCCAAATAGCAGACTTGGCTCGGTCAGGTGCTTGCTACACGATGCTCTGTGTTTGGTCATCACTAGCTGCTGTGTGTGCTCTGCATGAGGAAATAACCGGCATTGCAAACGTAGAACTGAAAGACTGAAAAAAAATGAAATGATCCAGCTAACAAGTCAATATTTTAATAAAATCAATGTTAGGCTCACTATACAAGTGTTTTAATGGTTAGGACTGAGATAACTATGAAAGAAGGTTGGTTTTGTGGCTGGTGAAGAAATTTTATGTTCACTTGTCCATATAGTTTGCATCATTACCATGTTGAAAGACCCGGTGACTAGCTTTAAGTTATCTAGCAAAGGCCACCTGATTTTTATTTAAGGAACTGATGATGCCATGCGCTCTAAGAAGGTCCCCAATCCTTCTGCAAGAGAAACAAGCCCACACCATCACAGGTCCTCCTCCATGTTTACCAGTGAAAATGGGGTGTTTTTGACCCCACACACACACCCATTGTAGAACCACCTATGCTATTTGTTGCTGAAAAGTGTAATCTTCATCTCAATTGATCAAATCAAATGATTCCATGTAAACGTCCCAGCAGCAATTAACATGTGCTTATGTTAAAAGGTTGGGCAGAGCCGGATTTTTTTCTGGCATGCCTCCCAAACAACCGGTGGGCGTGCTAAAAAAAACACATGCTGACATAATTTTATACCCCCATCAAACGTTGATTACTAATCAAAAGTTGCGAGTAAAGTTTGATGAATAATGATCGGTATTAAAAATAAGCCACCCAACACATGTTTACCAGGGGTAATAATAAAACAGAGCTGGTAGTGAAACACAGGATCACTGTAGACGTATTTTAATTTTAAAACAATGACAAAAATAGTCAGAACTCAGGTTGTTGTTCAAAGTAGTTCTAGATCATTATTTGGGTCATATCTGAAGTTTCTGTTTAAATAGGGAAAAAACATGAATTATCTGTTTCAGTGTGTGCTGTAGCTATTTATTCTTTATTACTTTAAATTTTGTTAAAATCTGTGCTTGGGTTACTTTTTATTTTTGTGTTATTTGCAAGGTTTAATTTGTAAGCTAATAATGATAATTTATTTTTGTTTGTATTTGCAAAGCAGCCAAGAAGCACTGTGAGCCATTTCTTTAAATAAAGGGAGTGGTATAGGACCAGTATTATTATTTTTTAACCAAAGCAGGAAAAGCAGCAGTAAACAATAAAAACTGATCTTTGTTTAGTTCATGCCAAACAGGATAAATAAACCATAAAATGTAACTTTGAAGTTCTTGACGTTGGGACTGAAATATTCCCACAGTGGCTCATTGATCTGGGAAGTCTGGTTTGACAAACAATGGAATCACCACTACAATGCGAGAGCACTTGTAAATGTATTTATGTGATTAGGTTTATATTTATAGAATAAGAAAAAAAAACTGACCAGCTTGATGCGATCTTCAGACCGTAGTATCTTGAACATCACCTGCAGATGTTGAGGTAAATCCCCTGAAAGGGAAAGAATAACATGAATCTAACGAGTGACGATACATCTCAGAGTTATACATACTGCTATGAAAAAGTAGTCCCCTCCCTCTTGCAGATTTTGTCTGTTTTTGCTCACTCCCAACAGCAAAAGGCTTCAGATCAAACTTTAAAATCGGATAAACATAACTTGAATAATTACAAAATGCAGTTACTTAAATTAGGGGCGGGCCTTTATCATATTGTTTTATTGTTATTGTGAAAATTTTCTTATGATAAGAATTTGGGTTTATCTTGACAACGATAAATTCCAATTAGTGTTGTCTGAAAACCCCAGAAACTGCCAGTATTGTCAGGATTGCTACTTTAGCTATTTTCTCCACTCTTGGTTTTCTCGAGAGCATCAATGAATAGCAATAAATTCAAAAATATTATTAAATGCAGTTACTGTGTGCAGTTTAGTGATGGAAATCACACTTCTTTGTGTAACTAGTGCACTGATGAAAAGTATTTTGAAATCTGTAATAATATGTTATGTAATTAAACATGTGTTTTTTTAAGGACAGCATTTGTGTTTATGGGGCTATAATTGACATGCAGTCAAGCCACACAGTTACCTAAAAAAGATTACAAGAAGCTGTAAATAGTTTTTTTTATCATCACTTTTATCATTATCACAATAATACCACAATATATCGTGATAAAATTTAAAGTCCATATCACCCATCTCTAATTTAAATAATGGCTCTATTTAGTAAAGGTGAAAAAAAGCTATCCAAACCAACGTTGTCAAACCAATCTAAAGGAATGAGATGAAAAAAAGACTCACAGACATCTTTACGTCTGTAAAGGACTACAAAGCCATTTCTAAGGCTTTGATACTTCACAGCCATCGTCAATAAATGGAGAAAACCTTCGAACAGTGGTGAACATTCCTTGGAGTGACCGACCCACCAAAATTACTCCAAGACTACACTGACCATTCATCCAGGATGTCACAGAAGAACCCAGGAGAAAATTGAAATCAGATCTCACTCGCTTCAGTTTAGGTCAGGGTTCATTATTCAACAATCAGAAAAAGACTGGGGGAAAAAAAGTAGCATCTAAGGGAAAGTTTTAAGGTGAAAAACCATCGCTCACCAAAAGCAGCACAAAGGTCTGTCTCGCATATCCCAAAATAATCTGCTCTCTTGCAGAAAAAGCTGCAGAAGTATGCACAGCCATGAATTACTTGTGAACTTAAACATAAGCACACTTTGGGTTATGCAGCAGCACAATAATTGAAGGCACACCAGCGAGTCCTTGTCGTTTAAGTGTAACAAAAAAAGCAATAACAGCACAAATCTGCAAGGGAGGAAACACTGTTTCAAAGCACTGCATCCAAAAATAGTTAAGTATTTAGTTTCGTCTTGACCTTAGCGGCGCAAACGATGGGGGCAGAAGTAGGGCTGAATGATTTAGCAAAATAATCTAATTGCTATTTTTTTAATTTAATATTGCGATTTAATGCGATTATTTTCCAGTTTAATTTATCATGTCTTTTTAAATATATACAAACAACAAATCAATTTGTTTCCTCGCCGTGCGGATTAGTTGCTAAAAGACCCACAGCATCTAAACTGGGAGCAGACATGATTGCGTTCTGCCTACAATATATTTCAACCAAAATTGCAATTTTGACTTTTCTCTGCATTAACCACAAGCAACTAAAATGTTCTCTAAAAAAGATGTTTGTAAAGAAGGACTATTTAAAACAAGAACTTTTAATGTTTCTATTAATCAGAATATTATTCAAGAGAACAGCTTTTAATTGATTTGGACATCAAGCCTTGAACATAAAGTGTAGCCAGTCCTTATATTAAACTGATTGACCAGAACTTAATGCTATGTATGATTATATAAACTCTAATACAAGTAATATATTTAGATTATCTCACTGCTGCAACGGTCTTCCCTTCCATGTGGAGCAAATCCACTTCAAACATTTTAACAACACTTAAAGGATGCGTCTAATTCCCTAATTGTTACATAGCCAAAAATTGCAGACCTATGCGATTTGGAAATTGCATTTTTTTAAATCGCGATTATATTGAAAATGCGATTAATTGTTCAGCCCTAGGCAGAAGTCAGAGGATCAAAGCTTCAGCTGTTTGTGTATAATTGTTCTCACCTGCATGCTTGTGGTGCGCCGGAGTCTTTGGTCCCTGTGTGTTGCCGCCCTGCTGGAGAAACAGGGCAGCGCCTTTGACCATGAAGAAGCTTTCACTGATGCTGGGGGGAAAAAGCAGAACAACGGTCTGACAAAAGACACCAACACAGTGGGCAGTAAGGAGGTAACGGCATAGCAAACAGCAAGTCCAGTAAGATAATGTCTTTTTTTCCTCAAGTGAACAGAGACTATACTCAACAATAGAGTGAATGCAGTAAGAGTTCACAAGCAGGAAGCCAGTTCAGTGGCGGTGAAACCAGTGGCTTCTTTTTAAAATGACTTATTTTGCTTTTTTACTACCATGAATTGTCTCTCTTCATCTCTTTAAAGAGGATACAAGGAACTTTTACCTAGAAAAATGCTGAGTCATCAAAGAATTACTATTGCTAAAAAAGTTTTAAAACCCTTATTACAGCTTCACTGGACAGGATTTTGCTAAATGAAACTCAGCACCGTCCCATTCCAGCATTTAGGACAGGCATGTTTTGCCTGACTTTTGTAGATCATGTTACCTATAACCAAAGCTGAAAGAAAGACTTCAGACTTTTACATATAGGCAGCAGAAAGAGAACTTTAGCATCTCTCTCTTTACACTCGGCATCAGAGTTTGGCTTTGCTCCCACCAGTTATTTAATTTCCTCTTTCAACCAAAAGCCCACAATGCCTGGTATGACAAGAGTGGGACCATGACAAGGCCTTTTGTTTCAGCTCTGCTGCTATGTGCTGACATTAGACGAGTTGCCAGCAAAAAAGAAAAATAAGTCCAAGGCTGAACTAACATAACACTAGAAACAATGATATAAAAACAAAAAAAAGATAGCTTTGCAGTTGTTGGAGGTATTCTAAAAATACAAAAGGTTTTGAAGATACTGTCAAGGGCTGCATTTTTTTAATTTACTAAATATACACAGACATAAAAAACAGAGCTGGTTAATGAAGTATAAACTTCCACTTCAAGGTTTTATAGAATGCAAAGTTTTAAAAAGTGTTTTAAAGAACAAACAAACAAAAAACCCCCACTAATTTCTACTTTAAAGTGTATCTGCGATGAATGATGACATCACAAACGCACAAGAATTGACCCAATCAGCTGGATTAGTGAACATTAAGAAGATTATCAACGTTTATTGTATTTTATAAAGCGCTTTACTTGTTACGGGTGTAATTCTGTATTTGGGCCACAATCAGACCCTGAAGCCATGATGGATGCTGCTGTGCATGGCAAAGCAAATGGAGATGATGACAAATATCGCCTTCAGAACTTAAAGCGGTACAAATCGGTTCGATCTGTGCGTATTCACTTTAGCCTATATCTTTCAATGCAATTATGTCAAAGCGCCGACTTATTGAATATGATGTCAGTCTCAACTGTGAATTGATTTAAGCATTGCCATCTCTCATTTAATCCATTTTTCACTTGTTTTATTTTCATTAATTTCCTTTGCATGTTCTTTTGAGTAGCGAGTAGTGTTTCCTAGTGTTTTATTAAGTAGAATAATTGCTGTAACAGGGAATTATTAGTTTAAGAAATAATAACTTGTGAAATAGTAGTTGTTAGTGGTTATTTTGGTCCAGAAGTTGAATGGTCTCTAAGAGCAAAATGAAGTACCTCCTTTTTGAGTTACCAACTGAATAAACAGACATTTTCATTGGTTTGTGGTAAAGAAGTAAGGATTAAAACTCTAATTGCAATTATAATTTGAGTTATCAACGTTTTCTGGATAAGTCTAATCTGTCAACAACCAGTCAGATCACACTTTTCCAGCATAAATAAGCTCATAATTGCTAATTAATAAACAAATTGTTAGTGTTAATCATTGCAGGCTCATTGCCCTTGGATCACAACCATTTGAATTCAATTTGTTGTAGCTACCATTTAGGTTTAAATGATCTATTTTTAAATTCTAATAGCAAATTATAATTAATAATAATATTCATAATCAAACAGGTTTGTGGCATAACATAAATGAAAGAAAAACAGCAAGAGAAATACAAATAAGCATACGCAAATCAACTTAATTTGGCTGCCTTATGCTTTCCTGTGACGTCACCAAAGGCATATTTGTGCAGAACATTACAATTAACATAATAGTAAAAAATACATAAAAACTGAGAAACCGATCCCGAGAAGAGGTTCAAAATGTTGAAGACTAAAAAGTGAACTTTGACTTATTTTACAGAGACGTCTGTTGGGCGTAACTCCTTCATATCCTTCAAACCACCACACAGCCACAGTGGTCGTTTCCGTATGTTAAAGTAGCCTCCTAATACAGGCTGATGCATACTTGACACATTCAAAGGTTCATATTGAAAGCATTTTGCTTCCAGCAAACAGTTGGAGTTGATGATTTAAGCCTAATTTAGCATTTTTGCATGCTAAATACCTGTGATTACATCTATTGCATTTTCTACATTCAAATTAAGAATATCTACTTAAATTAGAACATGTTTTGCAGTAAAAACACAAAATATTTTTGTTAGAACTGTGAATAAATTCTTGCAGGGTTGGGTAAAAACTTCAGTTGATGCAAAAAATATGTCCACAAAAAAAAAAAAAACATTTTCTAGGTTTACCTGAAGGTTTTTTTAGACTATCTGTACTTGAGTTAAAGGCACAAATTTTGATTTGCTACTGACAAAAAGCCTAATTCCTGTTTGAAATTGGTTCCTTGCTAAGGTCTCTATGAAATGTAGAAACACACACACCAACTCACCTCCTAGGGTTTAGGTGCCTTTTAAGGGCTGAATGATTCATGAGTCATAAATGAGTGAAAAATGCAGCTAAAGCTAAAAACCTTGCAGAGAGCCCAAAAGTACTGCTTTTAGATCAGTAAAGGATAAAATGAAAGTCTGGCTCCTTGTACAGAAATGGCGAAGAGATGAAGGATGAGTTTAAACAGCGCCGTGACTGAAAGGCTTAAAAAAAGTGAGAATTATTAGTAAATTAACCCGATGACACGCCCCCATGTCCTAAGCTGCTGCAACAAGCCCAATCACCCCAACATCGGCTGCTCTGAGAACTTACATGCGACAGATCTCCCTCCGCGTCAGAGAAGCTTTCTTCACAAAGTGAGGCAGCTCTTTGAAAATAACTCCATGTGAAGACTTTACAACTAGCTGCATCCTGCTGGTTTTAAGATTTCCAGTCACCTCAGAAAAGCCCAGGCTTGTCCAAAAAGAGCCCCTCATTTCCACCCTTGTTCCCATCTCCCACAACTGCCCCTTTCCTCTACCTGACGCCGTTCAACTCATGCCACCTCCCTCGTCCTTCATCTTCTCCTTTCTTTCCACCGGACGCTTCTTCCGTGCCGCCGGCTTCTCTTTGCAGCACGTGATTCAGCACTCGTCTCTGCAACAATGCCCTCATTCAGAGCGAGAGCGTGCAGGCGGGTGGGAACGTCTCATGTTTGACACGCAGGAATCAGGACTTCACGTCGATGATGAATCAACGAAACATGACAGGGCTTTCTTTTTTTTTTCTTTCCAGCCCACACATCCAACACAAAAGCGAGAGTGTTCGGCAAAGCTTTGCTGATACATGCCTTGACTTCTGTGACGTTGGCTGGATAAAGAAAAGCCTTGTTTCTGAATGGGGACAAAAGTTTACGCGCTGTTTGTTATATAACACAGTGTGAGAAACTATTTTTAAAAACTTGTCACATTGAATCTATTTTTCCACCTGCTTTGTCTATGAGAGAATAAGCAGGGAGGACAATACAGGCTAAACGTCTGTCAAAATAAGTCTTAAGAATCAATAAAGCCTAATAAAGAGAAAAGTTAAACTAACCCTCTTCTTCTTATGGTGTTGTTCAACATTACCTTTTAAAACCTCACCACAACAGCATGATTATAATAACTAATAAAGCAACAATACCAGTACAGATCAAGAAGAGTGCAGCCTCTTTTAGGGGTTTCATAGATCAGGACATAATGAAAGTATCACCTGGTATGTAATCAAATCTAACCTCTAGTGTACAGCAGCATGCAGAAAATTACAAACCGGTAAATATTTAGTTTCATTTATTTCGAGCGTGTCGTGTGTGGGGGGGCCAGTTGCAGGGGGCTTTAGACCAGATGACCCATCACCACCTTCCTTTAGAATGTGATCCCCTTCCATTAAATATTCTATTTTTGTAATTAAAAGAGCCTATGTGTTGCAGTGTTCTTGTTAGGCATTAGTTGGTAACTAATATTTTGGCTGAGAGGGAATTGAGTTTAAAGGAGGATCAATTCAAACAGGCACTAAGGGCAGCCCTGGGGTCCTGGTTATCTGTGGCGGGAATGTAGGCAGATCAGCAGACCATTACAGCCACTAGTATGAAACCGGTTTGGACTTATATGTGCCTGTTACTGTGTACATTCAGAAAAAAACGGAAAGTAAAGGATTATTTTAAACTAATGCATGTGTCGACGTCTCCATTGATCGAGTGTGCAACACGTACGCCAAGAACAAAACAACAAAATATCGCTGCACAAGTAGAAGAAAAAACAAAAACAAAAATCTATCCACACAACATAATGTATGCAGATGAACAAAAGGGAGTGGGAAAAAGTAAAACTTATTGAATCCCACTTTGAAAATAATACAATCACAACTGTTAGTATTATATGCCCATGTAATAAATAATCCGTGCATAAGTATGTGTAAATATGTACGTGTGGTTTTACACAAGTAACGATTATTTACCAATACAAACAATGGTAAAACGAATACCACATGACAGTGAATCTCACATATCATCAATGGTAAGGAGAATACCACATTGGTAGCAACAATCTGAATGCTCACCAAACACGAACGCTAATAAACCTAACTAGTTCTATATTGTGACAAGATATACTGTTAATAAGATGAAAAAAAAATAAAAAAAATAAACCTGCAGTGGAAAACTAAGCACATCCCGGCTAACTGCATATAATTTAGGAAGAAAGGTAGGAGCCAGGTGCTGCCAACAACACTTGACTGACTGGTCATCAGCAAATGTGTCCACCTCTATAAAACTTCTGGCAGTTTGCTGGTCTTAAGGACGGTGTGTGGCAACAGCATCAAGGCGCAAAGACTTTAGAGAAGCAACTGTTTATTCACATCATACTGGGCGAGGTTTCATTCAATTTTTAGGCTGTTACCGTATTTTTTTGGACTATAATGCGCACTTAAAATCCTTACATTTTCTCAAAAATTGATAGTGCGCCTTATAATCCAGTGCATTTTACACATGATTACTGTACTTGTGTTTTACTGGCCGATTTTATGTGGTATGATGCACTCAAAAATACGTTATAATGTGTAAGTACGATTTTGGTTTGCAACAAGGCCGCTATGCTCAATAGATATTCGGAGAATTACGGTAAACTGTGTCACTACCTGATCGGACCCCTGAGCTGTCTACAATACTGCCTGACTGTAATGTCGAAATTAGAAGTGCATTCATGTAAGACTTCCAGCGCCCGGAGTACGCGCTAGCAGCAATAAACCAAGTAAGTTAATTCAATATAAAAGTTACGTTTATTTTGGCCTTATGTTAGGCCAAACCACCTGCGTCAGTTTTTCGATACTCCCTTTTTTCCACTTCTAACTGCTGGAGCATTTCTCCACAGAGACTTTTTCTTCCCAGAAACAACCTTCATTTTAATTGCAGCAATGCAGTCAATAATGTCTGAAACTTTAGACTGAAAGTTATCTACTAGTTCATCTGCTGAATGCAGGACAAAGACGACGCAGAGGAGTAAGCTTGGTTAAAGGTTTCAGTGGCATCATCCTTAAAGATGCGTTTTCTTATGATTTCCCTTTGGCTAAATGAGTCACTGGAAATTATGCTTTCAAAGGTAACAGAGAAGTGATCAGATAAGGCAACATCAGTTACGTTGACCTTGGAAATGTTTAGACCTTTAGTGATGATCAGGTCTAAAATATGTCCCTGTTTGTATGTTGGCTGCTTAACATGTTGAGTTAAACCAAAGTTTCTAAGTGTGTCACACATTATTTTGTAATTCTGTCTTCAGGGTTGTCAACGTGAAAGTTGAAATCTCCCACAATAATTAAACAGTCATAATCAACCCATATCACAGATAGGAGGTCATTAAAGACATTAAAAAAAAGTTGGTTTTGGACACGAGCCTGATCCGAACCTCTCATGTTACATAGGTGAGTTTTTTTTTGGAAGGGCTGCCTGCACTGAGCATCCATACGCACAAAGTGCTGCATATTGACCTGAAAAATCATTTAATATATCTCAAATTAAGCTAATACTTGGGTCAAAAATTACATGGTGCTGCTTTAAGGTGTCAGAAACTGGATCCCCAACAAGAAAATAATCAGATCGTCCCAGGTTGTCTCGGGTTTGATTATTGGATCATTTATTTTTTGTTTTCAATTATTGGACCATTTAATGCAGGTCCACCCTGTTCAACAACTAATTAATAGAAGCCAACAGTGACACAAACATTTAAAAAAACAACAACAAGACAATAATACAAAACTACAACCAAATATGATGAAGAAAATTCTCCCCACAAACCCATCAACAGTAAACAAAAAAAAGTAGCTTGGTTTAGCCAAAATCAAATCTACGCCCCATTAACATCCCATCAATCCCAATTGATTATTTTCCTATAGTCATTTATAAATCATTCACCCTTATTTTTGCTTATGTTACACAAGGTTTACATCAGTTTTTGTAGACTGATGCTCTGACTGCAACTTTCACAAAGTATTTACCTTAATAATTAAAACAAACACCTCTGAAAAACTGTTTTACGGATAATGATGAATGTCTTGTTGAGTCAAAGTAAAAAACAAGTTTTTTAAAAAAAATGTTCAGCTCTTTCTATTAAATGGTACAGCATTTGTTTCTTTCCCCCTATCAACAGAAATCTTCATCACTGTCCATGTTTTGTAGCTCAGACTGATCCTAAAAATAGATCCAATTTGTTATTTTTAATCATACGTCGCTGAAATCTCTATCGTGACAAAGCAAAACCAAGTTTTAGGAGAGACCACCTAATTGTCTGCAGACTGAGGACACAGCGAGGGATATAGGGCCAGATTTGGTCCAACGACCCTGCATGGGTACAATTTGCAAACTTAGAGAAACAGATTAGTTACTTAGTCACAGTTACAAACTGAGCGTTGCACCAGCAAACCTTTCACCTTTCACCTCTGGAATACTGCCAAAACTAGAAACATTCTGTCTAGTGGTGATGCTGAAAAACTAGTCCATGCATTTGTTACTTCAAGGCTGGACTATTGTAATTCTTTACTATCAGGAAGTCCACAAAATGCAGTTCAAAGCCTTCAGCTGATCCAAAATGCTGCAGCAAGAGTTCTGATGAAAATCAACAAGCGGGATCATATTTCTCCAATTTTAGCTTACCTTCATTGGCTTCCTATTAAATCAAGAATAGAATTTAAAATTCTTCTTCTAACGTATAAAGCCCTTAATAATGAAGCTCCATCATACATCAGAGCTCTGATTACCCCGTATGTTCCTAACAGAGCACTTCGTTCTCAGACTGCAGGTCTGCTGGTGGTTCCTAGAGTCTCTAAAAGTAGAATGGGAGGCAGATCCTTTAGCTATCAGGCTCCTCTCCTGTGGAACCAACTCCCAGTTTTGCTCCGTGAGGCAGACACCCTGTCTACTTTTAAGACTAATCTTAAAACTTTCCTTTTTGACAAAGCTTATAGTTAGAGTGGCTCATGTTACCCTGAGCTATCTCTATAGTTATGGTGCTGTAGGCTTAGGCTACTGGAGGACATCAGGGTCTATTTTTCTTACTCTACTGAGTTCTACTGTTCTCCAATTTGCATTGCTTGTCGTCATTTCAGCTTTTAACTTTTTGTTCCCTCTCTTTTTTCTTCATAGTAGGTACACCTGGTCTGACGTTCTGTTAACTGTGACATCATCCAAGGAAGACAGATCACCCGCTACTACCATCTAATGTAGAACAGATTACTAGATCAATGTGTGCTTCTGTGCTTTTTTGTCTCTCTTGTTGTGTCTCTGCTCTGTCTTCTCTAACCCCAGTCGGTCGAGGCAGATGACCGTTCATACTGAGCCCGGTTCTGCTGAAAGGTTTTTCCTTCCTGTTAAAGGGGAGTTTTTCTTCCCACTGTTGCTTCATGCTTGCTCAGTATGAGGGATTGCAGCAAAGCCATAGACAATGCAGACAACTCTCCCTGTAGCTCTACGCTTCTCCAGGAGTGAATGCTGCTTGTTGTGACTTTGATGCAATCAACTGGTTCCCTTATGTAGGAGATTTTTGACCAATCTGTATAATCTGACCCAATCTGTATAATCTGATTGAATTTTAATTTGTAAAGTGCCTTGAGATGACATGCTTCATGAATTGGCGCTATATAAATAAAATTGAATTGAATTGAACTTGTGGAATGGGTTTGTAAACCTTTGACTTAAAAAAACATACATATTTTAAATGTTCATTAAGACAATAATACACTCGCTGTATAAAAGAGACATCCTTTCTTACTGGCTGATACTAAATTGCATTAAACATTTCCTGTTTTAGGATTAGCAAAATAATTTTCTATATGCATGAATAATGATATTTTTTAGAGCCGTTTTTTGAGCTTTCTTCACATTTAGAAGTTTACTTGGATTTTCCTAGTGTTTGTTAAAAATAACCTTCAATCTTTCTGACTTGGGTCAAATGTTTTAGGTATTCTTTCACAAGCTCCTCACAGTCATCCCTCCTGCAGCAAAACTCTCAAAATGCCAATGCTACCACCCTCACTGCTCTCAGGCTTGCAGGCTTCTCTCTTTTTCCTCCAAATGTAACAACGGTAATTATGGACTAAAACTTTAATTTTATGTTTCATCAGCCTTTTTTAATCAGATTATTTTTCGTAGCATTTAGCAAATAAACATGATACATGACCTAAAACTGGGAAGGTTTATTCTTATTTAATGTCAGACAATTAAAAAAGAAAATCTATAAGTTTCTGACCTAAGGATATTGATCTAAAGAATTCCTCTTTGTATCTCTTGAAGTTGTTCATTAGGGAATAACACGGTAAATATTTACAACACAAGGAACGTTGCAACAATAAAGTCTGCTCCCTAGTTCAGGGGTCGCCACAGCAAGTCATTACAACTTGCACACAGAGGAACAATGTAATACATATGAAATATCGTAAAAGACTTCTTAAAGTTCTTACCTCTGATTATTTTTCCTGTCATCATCACTTCCGAAATCCTAATGGTAAAAAACAACAAAAAACAAAAACAAAGCACAGAACTTTAAATGTAACTTATAGCAGCAGTACATGAAATGCTTCAGGCAATTTCGGCTTAATAGGTACTTCAACAAAAAAGCTATCCGAGACAACAATGGCGGCTCGCAGCGAGGAAGCAAGCGGTAACATTGATTGCTATTTCATCAGCGTTGTCCCTGCGCGTAATGTAGAATTTTATTTGCAGATTTTCCATCTGCAGACGACATCGTCATTTACCGACATTGCGGCATATCCAAGATGGTGGCTGTTCTGTTTTGGTTTTCCCTGCGTCGCTCTAGTCAGCATCACAGGTTGGTTTGAGGGGTTGAAGTAGTACATTAGTAAAGGCGATGGACAAGTGGTTTTACAATATGGTCCAATCATATGCAAGGATTTTTGATAACGCTCGTTCTGAAATTTCCAGTGAAGCAATTGCAGATGGATCTGTGGAACAAAATCCATCTGGCGAGAGTCAGGTTATCATTTTTATATATATATATATATATATATATATATATATATATATATATATATATATATATATATATATATATATATAAACAATTACTCAGAACGCCAAGGTCATCAAAATCCTGTCTATTTTTTAATTTTAAAATATTTTGTATGTATGTAATCATTGCAGACATTTAGAGAAAATGACATCCTTTTGTCTGAATTAACTTCACTTTTGATGTTACCTTGTCAATATGGGAAAGGTATCAATAATGTTAGGTAAAAAGCTGCTATTTTTAACTTTTAAGCATAAATCACATCATCTGCAGGCATGTAGTGTTAGATAATAGAATAATGTACAATAATATACTGGGATTTTCATTTTTGTGAGGTTTTGAAAACCCATTACAGTTGAAAAACTAAGGAAAATGCAACTATCAGAAACCTCATGATAACACTGCTAAACATTTTAAAATATGTTTCAAAGCTGTTCAATTGGAAAGTTGGAAAGCTTTATAAATGACTGCATTTTAAGATTAGAAATCTTTGGAACAAAATGTTTTAAAGTATAAAATCAAACAGATTAAAGGTCAAATTGTGCTCTATGGATACAATCATGGATGTGACGTTGGTGTTAGACCAGTTTTTTGTTTGTATTTTAATCCAGTGCATTTCTTTCCATTTCTTTGAATATTTTGAGCATTGATAGTTTATGCAAGAAAACTGTTGACTGTTTTTTGGTTTAAAGTGTAAAATACAGTTTAAAAAAAATACAGTTGGCATTCAAGTAATTTCAGATTTGGCACGTAAACATTAACACCAATTTTAAAAAAATTGCACATTTCAGACATTTTTCTTCATACTATTCTTTGCTACTCTGTCTGTACAAAAGAATACTCATATTTTAATAAAAACAATAAATAAACATCAATTATGTTTAGTCACAGGTAACACCAATAACAGAAATATAGCTCTTGACTTCTAAATGTTTTTGTTTTTAAAGACGTACAATTTAGCATATTTTTGACTGCGACATTCAACATTTTCCATAGATTGACTCATATTTTATTTTATTTATAGGGAGTCAGGGAGCAGTTTCATCCCCTGCATTAACAAAATATATTCATAAATGTTACACGGTTTGCTGCAGCTAGAATAATCACTTTTCTTAACGCATATGGCAGCGGCTTCTACTGGCCAAGTTGTTATCTAACATTTTATAAAGTCCTAAAGAGAATTCTGGCCCTCTTCAGAAAGCACATATTCTTCATTCACCATGACTCCAGGACTTCAGTGCTGAAAATGTGATTTGAAGAGCTTAAATTACTTTCAAATTCAGCTTTTTCTTACAGATCAGTAAGTGTTTTAACGGGGGTAACACACTATAGGCTACAGAATTAATGGTTTCTTGGTTTTGAAGCATTAAAAGTAAAAAAATAAAAATCATATTTTTTCTTTTTCTTTTAAATGACTCCTTTTATACAACAGTTGCAAACTGGAAAATAAAACAACAGAAATAAAAATGTCACTGGCTTATAATTATTTTTTCTGTATTGTTTTGCAAACAAATGTTAAATCCTTGCAAAGAACCACGTGTTTTCCCCCCTTAAAATCAGCTGCTATCCCATAACACAGTTATGTTTCTGAGCTTTAATCGTTACATCACTGAAAAAGGTCACAGGCAAATGCCAGAATCTGTGGACTGAACTGTGAAAAGCTGTTCTTCTCACAAACTGCAAAAGCTGTGAGTGCATAAATGCCAGTGACCAAGCAGGGAGAGCAACCTCTGAGAGCAAAATGAGCACTTTGACTTGACAGCTAAGCCCCGGACGGCTTCCCCTCCCCCGCTGCAGGATTTTGTTTACAAATCCTGGTGCAAAAGCTGCAACTAACTACCGAAACAAAAGCCTGTCAAGTACACAAAACACACGGCAGGCATGCATTGCAGGACATTAGTCGCCACACTAATGTCCTGCATTGGCTCTTGCAGGAGCCAATGCTCCTGCAAGAGCATTGGCTCTTGCAGGAGCGTTCTTAGCGCCTCCTCACACCCCGCACACAAATCGCGATGCCCGGCTTTCCCACTCACCTCCCCCGCGCTGCTGCTGGCCGAGGATGCCGCACTGGGGGTGGGGGATCGCTGCAGAGTCACCAGGGCCATGGCCGGTGGGCTGCGGCGGCCGCGGAGGGCAGCAGAGGATCAGGGAAGGGAGGGGAGAAGGATGCGCCGCTGCTTCTGCCTCTGTCACCGGGTAGAAAATAATGCCGAGTAAGACTCTCTCTCATCCAGCGGCAGTACCGGACTCCACAGACCCCGTTCCGTGTCCCCTCTGCGGCTCCCGGAGCCCTCCTGGGCGGGAAATCAGGGGAGGCGTCCCGGGTTTGGCTCCAGCCAGCGGTCCAAGAGATTTTCCACGGCGGTCAGACAAACAAAACACGCTGCAGGTAGCAAAGCGGAGCAGAAATGACATGCAGCTTTAGAGGCGGCCTCTGATTGGCTGGCCTAGTTCGCGTGCGCGCTGTCATTGGGCCAATGTTGTCAAGGTGACAGACCAGACTAGGAACACCCATCCCATGCTGTTAGTGTTATTTTGCTAAATACAAATAATGTACGCAGACATCATGTAACTAAAATAAAAATACGATCAAATAAATGATAAATTAGAAAATAAAATATATCTCATGCATGGAGCCATTTTATAAAATTCTACAAATGACAAAACGATGGTGATTAAAAAAAAACTTGAAAATTTGTTGTAATATAATATAAATGTATTCTTAAATATTCACATATCTGGAAGTTCAGTAAAATATTTTAATTTTATTTGAATTTAAATGTCATTATTTTAGCCTAAATAATAGCGTAGCAGATTAAGCGATATATATTTTTTTCCCATAAGACAATTTTTAATGAAACAGATAGCAACACTTGTCTTTATAGTCTCAAAGTCCATAATGTTTGCTTCATATATGCTTTTATTAAATCAAATACAGTGGAAAAATTGGTATTTGAAACCCACAATGTATGACTTTTAAAAAGCATGGCATTTTAAAGGATGAAAAGTATTTGATACCAAACAAAAATATAACTTATTATAGAAACCTTTATTTACAATTACAGAGATCAGCCTTTTTTTTTCTCCCACAGTTGATGTGTACCTATGATGAAAATTACAGGACTCTATTTTAATATAAGTGGGAAAACACGCAAAATCGGCGATGTATCAAAGACTTATTTTTCCCGCTGTGTACTGATCGTGGTACTTCCACTGCAAAATGGCAGTCAAGACAGCCCTGCAGAGAAAAGTGAGGGGAGCTAAGATGGATTGTCCTTACCCTCGTTTTGTTTATAAGCCTCTGCAGGAACAGAGTTGTGGGCATTGTGTCAGAAATGCTAACCCATAATCTTATAGAACTGCTGCCATCAGACAGGTGAATTTGTATAAAGTAGAACAACAACAAACATATTCCATCTGCAATCAGGAATTAAAAACATTTTATTTCCTGTCATGTAGGCTTCAACTGACCAACACCCCAAAGCTCATATTGTCATTTCTTTTCTTTAAGGTCATGAAGCCTTAGTAAATATCAAATTATTCCAGTTAATCAGAAAAATAAGATGTTTGTATTTGACCCTCAGACGTTAATCAGCTTTACTGCAGGTTGTTAAAATCATGTAACAATTATTGTGGCGACCGTAGGATCAAGATGAATTTTGGAACTTAATTAAACATATTTGTACCTGAACAATTGCATGAGAGATACATGTAGAAAAAAAAGTTATACATCTCTATTAGTTTAACCTTCTAATAATTACATAATTTGAAGAAAACGTTAGACGTAATATTAGCCACGAGTAGACCTCGGTATTAAAAATGAACCTAGAAAAATATTAAATTTCTGATGTAAATAAAGAATTTATGGCTGAGGTGGTGGGCTAAATCTGATCTAAATGAGTTTGGCAAGCAACACTGTGCAAACCTCTGCAATAATTTGGAAGTAAAAGCACTGCCTGTGATGTTACTTTTTTTGGCCTGTTGTCAGTAAAAACACCATCTCAATGAAGCATGGCGGTGGGCGCATCATGCTCTGGGGATGGTTTATTCAGTACTGAGAGTACAGGGAAGTCTTGGAGGTAAACGTTTGAGATTGGGTTACAGGTCCACCAGGTTTGCATCCCAGCTGTGTAAAAATTCTAACAATGACTTGATGTGTGACCCCTTCATAAGGGAGCAATTGAATAGACTCCCTAGTCAATGCTCAGACCTAAATCTAATTATAAATCTGTGACAAGATTCAAAAATTGTTGTTCACAGCTGCTCTTTATTATTCAGTCTGACTTTGACATATTTTGCAATGAAGAATGGGCAAATCTTACAGTCTGTGCAAGACTGATAAAAATCTGCCACCAAAGACTTGCAGCTGTACTTGCAGAAAAATGTTGGAAGTGGAAATTATTAACACAGATGAATCCAAAGGAATTTTCTGATTTTTATTTCTAAAATTATATTAAACAATTAAACAATTTCTGTCCACTTCATCACAATGCACCAATTTGTGTTTGTCTGATATATAATATTAAAGTAAATTGTTAGTAAGTCCATTGTGTCAAATTTCACGAGATATGATTACTTTTGAAAGGCAACTTAGTGGTAGGTACCAGCTACTTCCTATTGTAAAAAAAATTGTTAAATAACAAGGCATTATATATATATATTTTTCTTTTGGGATGGAAAGCTTTTTAATTGTCATCTCTGGTATGTCAAAATTGGAAGTGTGTATATATATATATATATATATATATATATATATATATATATATATATATATATATATATATATATATATATATATATATATATATATATATATATATATATATATATATATATATATATACACACTTCCAATTTTGACATACCAGAGATGACAATTAAAAAGCTTTCCATCCCAAAAGAAAAAAAACAAAAAACATTTGGTAAATTTGAAAATAGAGGGATATTGTAAAATCTAACACAATAAGAATTTCTTTCCTTCCAGTATATCAGATTTTATTTTACTAAAGTTGTGATTTTTTTTTTTCATGGGGTTTCACATTTGGTTAAGTAAAATACACACAAAGACATAGAGAGTCTTTGTGTGCAAACTGTAAGGCCATTTATTTTGAAAAGTAATGATCTTTCCATTTGGCCCCAAGTATAATATATTTAGTTTTTTCTAAAGCTAAGAAATTAAGCAGCAGCATCTTGTGGATGTCGAGTAACAAAAAGAAAATTAACCGCATCCATAAATATATATGGTAAAAAATAAAAATGACCAAAGCATTCAATTGTGACGTCTCTCATTGGACCATTGGTCAAAGCGTACAGTGAGACTTTGGGTAAGTGACGTGACAGAATGAGTCAAGGCATTTGATTTTATATAAATAAATACATCAAAGTTTTGTTTGATTTTTAATATCTTGTGGTCTAGTATTAAACTGTTTCAAGAGTTTAGACAGTTTTTTCGTCTAAATCGAGTACCATGAAGAAAACAGTTCCAGAACAAACATCCTACTGCCATCATTAGACACAGACAGCAGGCCTTCTGGTATTTCCCTCCAGCCCATAATGAGATTGTCCACAGACGCTCTTCAGCCATCGTCCTTCTTATAATTCAGTCCATCGTTCCATAAGCAACTGTATCCTCAGAAAGCTTAGTGGGCACAAAAACCTTATCTTTTCTCCCAGGTTGACCCATTACTGGTCCGTAGAGTGTGTTGTACCATTTGACTGACTGGTGGTTATGTTGGTTGTATGCTCTACAGCCTCCTGGTCAAGGCTGGACTCCTGCAGACCCCTCCCAAGGGTTTCAATAGGCAGAATTAAGGATGCAATTCCAGCCAGCAGACTGCAGCCACAGTAAACCGAAAGGGTCAGATACACTGACGTCCTGAGCATCACCTGGAAACAACAGACAGAAATCTGTGGCGTCAGAGAAAGCTGCAAATATTCAACACTTTAATATGCAATTAGAGTCTTATAATCACCAGATGTAATCCATGTGTGACTCAACAGGGCGTTGGTATACAACGGTGTTAACTATTTGATGATTACTATCTTCACTGGTTTTTCTGTGACACGAACTTCTGAACAAGAACGGTGACATTCCTGAGAAAGTGCCCAAGTTTCCTTCTAAAATGTACCTTTTATATATTAAATATAATTTAATATGCAATTTCTCACCCCAGTAATTTTACTGGTATGAAATGAGTGTCATCTCTCATCTTTTCCAGGAGATATTTAATGAATGACTGTGGAAATTAGCACTTCATTAAATAACAGCAGACCTGCACCAAAAAAATTAAAATAAAAATAAATAATAAAAAAGTGTTTTAGCATGATGCCCTTACCTAAAATGCTGACCTTGATTATAACTTTCAACCAGTTCTTTCACAATCATGACATTTGCCCAGTGATGCAACGTTATCATCTTGTAGGTGTATTATCACTGTTTTTTTTTTTACTGATTTAGTTCCTGCTTCTGAAAGGCTGGTTTACACTAGTTACTCGCTTTACACTGTTCAGTTTCTACTATTTTATTTACATAAAGCTTTTAGCTTCCTGGAAGCACAAAGTGACATGAGAATACTTCATGGGATTTAGATCATAAACAAAAAAGCAGTATGTGTATGTGTTAAAATGTAGGCAATGGCTTTAAAAAAAAAAGTACAAAAGTAGGTAGGTCAAATTTATTAAACACTGGGGCTCAGATTGTATCTTAAAGCAGCTTTTTTCCCCCTTTGTGAGCCCCTGCCTTTTTTTAAAGCTATAAATAACTTTTACCACAAGTTTCCTGCTAGCAAAAATCTATCACCTTAAGCCATGTTTGTTGCATTTATTTGGTGGTTACTGTTGTTACTGTTGTTTACTAGAAAATGGGTTTTCTGGCTCTTTAAAAAAGTAAATAGAAATCTGCAAAACCTTTATAGATGTGCACTTCCAGTTCATTAAAACAGAAATCAAGCACAAGTAGCCCTAATTATGGTCAAAATGGTAATAACACATTCTTACATTTTATTGTTTAAGAAACGCACTTTACACTGAAGGTTTTAAAACACTGAAGAATTTCATCAATACCTCATAGATGAAAACAAGTAATTTAAAACCAGGTACTTACAAAAAAAAAAAAAATTTCTAAAAAGACAATTGTGAAAAAAGTACTACTTAAGGCAGATTGAACAAATACTCTATTTAATTTGCCAACCCTTTCTTGCTTACCAAGAAACCCGAATGGTTCTAATATTATCTACTCAGTCTCAAGTACATATTCTTTTTTACATTACATGTGCATTTTTTATTGTTCCATTTCTTTTTATTCATGTACAAATATATTTATGAAAATGTTTTATTGTTAAAAACAAAAATAGAAAGAAAGCTGTTTCCTCGCGTGACTCAGATCAGATCAAACCTTTCCTGATTAAGATCAGTTAGGATGACCTAAATCATTTCTATTTGCCAAATGCCAGAACACCAAGAAGCAAAACAAGTCAGAAAAAAAACCCCACACGTCTTTTCAAATTAAGAGGTTTACTTACATTTCCTTTGCATTTGGTAGATTTAAGCTTTAAACTGTAAGCCTTGGGTTAAATGTCTTACAATAGGAACTGTAACCGGAGTTATGGCCCCTTCCTCCTGATAGAACTGGTGTAACTGGTTCCTAGGCGGCTTTGCTTTCACACAACTTTCAGCTCTACCAACATTAATCCTAATGGACCGAGACCAGAGATTTATGATTTACTCCGAAAACGGACTTGGTTGTCCTCAAACCCCTCTGAACAAATTTAATGTTATACTCAAGATGGCCATCCATTTGGAAACCGATATCTTACACACAAGTTTCAGTGCTTCAGAGTTTGGACGGAAATCCTAGGCTTTTTCCTCCAAATGTGGCGATGGCCAAATGCTTCAATTATAAGTTCATCAGACCACAGCACATATCTCCAAAAATTTTAATTAGTCAACTGTAACCTTTTTTTTTTTAAATTTGCTTTTGGAGTAACCGATTCTTCATTTCTCAGTGTGTTTTCACTGTCGATAATGAAACTCTCTTACCAGGTAAGCCAACATCATCACATGGTCTTTTGATGCCGTTCTGGGGGGATGATGCACATTCTGCATCAAAACTCATTCATCTCTGGGACAGAGAACCTGTTTTCCTCTTGAATAAAACGAGGGCTGGAAATTCTCATGCTGATTACACTTGCCTGTAATTGTTTGCACAGATAAGCGTGGCACCTTCAGATATCTGGAAGTTTTAGCCAAGTGTGAACCAGACATCTGAATATCTTGGCTGATTTTCCTGATTGTTTTTGAGATATCACCTCAATTTACACCTAAAGTTAGGCTCCCAAAGATCATAATCGTTGTCAATTTGAAGCTCACAAAGCCCTGGCATCATCATCTTGGCTTTCCCCAAATCGTTTAAAGACATTGCAATCTCATTATATCCTAATGTTTGAGTTTGAAGGAAATATTAAAATCAGCTCTCATTCAGACATTTGCCTAATAAAAATATTTCTGGCAAAACTTACTGACTTAAAACAGAAAAAAGGATTAGTATGATTTCATGTATTGACAATGAAATGCTATATGTGTGTTTTTATACACTGTATGTAAATATATCTGACTTCAACTGTATAACAGAGCTGCATACCTGAGCCACAAATGGTGTAATCAGAGCACCAATCCTTGCAACAGCACTGGACGTCCCCATTCCCAAGGCTCTGATTTCAGTAGGAAAAACCTAAATAAAAAAGTAATTATAAGAGGATGTGTTACACCTCAATTTATCAGCATATATTTAGACTGCAAAACGGATTCATACCTCTGGTGTGTAAACAAAAACAACTTGGAATCCTCCTGAGATGAAGGCTCTGGAAATGAAGATGAAGATCGTGATAGCTATTCTGTATGGACAGAAAAAAAAAAAAAGAGAGACAGAGGGTCAGCAAAGCTGCAGCTGTCAAAAAGTGTTGGTTTGCTTCCGTTTCAAGATAACAATCTCACCTCCCAATGCAAGCAAACAAGGGCAGAATGCACAAAGAAAACATGAAGAAACAAATCGCCATGCTTTTCTTCCTGCCGAGGTAATCGACTGCAAAAAGGATGATCAAAAGGCCTGAAAAACAAACAGGAAAATGTTGTAAAAACTTTAGCTGAGCAAACCTAACAAATCACCCTTCAGGATGATATTGTGATACACAATGCAGCAACATTAACGTTCAGATCTTCTCCACACATCAGTAAAAAGCTACTGGCGAGCATTTTACCTGGGAACTCCGCCAAGGTTGTCCATAAAAGGTCCTTGTAATCATCCGATGTCAAATATTTGCATTCAAGGCTACACCTGGGTTCGATCTTGGCTCCCTGGGTCGCTATAAGGAAGCAGAGGAGTTTTATATCCTTGATTGCTAACATTAAAACGGTTTAACTGACTACCAGACGTGAAGCTGGTACACACTTTCGCACGATTCGCCTGCTTGGAACAGCTCAGTGGTCAACAGGACAATCCCGTAGTAACAGAAGGCATTTGCAAACCTTCAGTGGAAAAAAAGAAACAAGAATAAAAGAAATAGGAATAAAATGTTAGATTCAGTATAATGAAATAGTGGGAATCCAAGCAACACATACAACTGGGGTCAGAGGTTTATTATGGGCTTTAGTGTAGTATCCATTTTGGGTTTTTAGAGATTTATTTGGGGAATCTTTTTCATAGGAGTGGTCATACAATTAACCTAGATTTTAAATATAGTCCACCAATCCTCCCTGGTTGGGTCTCCTTTATCTATTCAAAAGCAGGTATGATGTGTTTTGGGGATTATTAACCTGTTGAAGCATCCAGTTGGGTCCATGTTTCATAGGTCTATTTGTAGGTTTGATGTAAAGTTAAAGAAATGGGAGATATTCCTCCGTGTTTGTCATTCCACCCATAGGCCCTCAGCATGATACTCCCACCGCCGAGGTGGAGATTCAACCCACTTTGCTGTTAACAGTGGCCCTGGATATCCTGCATCTACCGTTTTATGGTGAGCTTGCACTTTGGCGACTTTTGAACACCCCATATACCAGTCTTTCAGTGACACAATTAGGTGTTTTGCAACAGGACAATTATCCCAAGCAAAGATTAAAACCAATGTTACATATGTAATTATGGTTCTATGAATACTTAACAGCCACCAGAGATTCAGAGATTTCAATACCGCCCTCTAGCGGTCAGGAGGGATAAAATAAGCCTGGTTTTGGAATGGATAAATCAAACTAGACACAACCTTTTGGGATATCCTCCACATAAACCAGACCAAAATACTTTATGGAGTATATTTAGGAGTCAAGTCTGTCCCTGGAAATGACAAACTTTTAATTAATTTTGGTCAAATATACAGTTTGATGATGCTAGAAGCTTTTTGATGGCTGCACAAAACATGTGATTCGGGAATGTGGAATAACGAAAATAAATTCAAACTTGTGCATCCAAATACTATGATACACCTGTAGGTGTTTGGCTTTGTGTTGCTTCCAGTTTCTGTGTGCTATGCAAGTTTACAGCACTTTAAATGCTCATTAAGAAACACAGAAAAAAACTAAACCTTGAACACTACATTAATTTAGTAACATGGTGTTGATGGCTACGATAATATAACTTCAATCTTTCTATATAACAGCAACACAACTTATATTTGCTTATTGCTGAACAGCGACAAACCCCGCTGATTCACATGAAATATTTAAGCTTGATTAAATGTCATGTAAAAGAAAGCGGAGGACAAAACACATGCATTAATCACACTAACCAGATAAACCATAGAAGAAGAGTGGTCTTCCAGTACCGATGAGAAAAAAGATCTTTAAATTGTCCACGTTCACTCTGTGAAAACAAAAGCCAAAAACAGATGTTGTGTCAACACAAAAATAATATTTATCCTGTGAGCACATCTTCATTTTCTCATGCCCGAGGAAACATTTAAGTCCATCCTCACCTGTTTATATTCAACGAGTGTTCCCCGCGGCATTTCTTTGCCATTCTCTCGGGCGACGCGAGCCAAAGTTGCTATGGCCTTTTGTCGTTTTCCTGACAGCACATCAAAACGTGGACTTTCAGGCAACCACTGTGAGGCACATGAAGGTAGATCAGACTTTGCTTGTTTCGCTATGGTGACCAACCGATGTCAGAAAATATACTTACAAAGCTGAAAGAAACAAAGATTGCCAATGGAATGGCGGAAAGGCCGAGCAGCCACCTCCAACCCAGAGTGGGCATTACCCACAGAGCAAGGAGGACCTCGAACACAGCGCCAATAGCCCAGAAAGCCTGAAACGCACAAGCATCTGTCAGAATTGTTATGGGTGATCGTTGTGAATGACTTTGTGGCTTTAAAATTTGACAAAAATCCAGAATGACAAACTCCCACTACCGCAATCAGCATGATGCAGATGCCTCTCGCCTTCACTGGAAGGAATTCTGAGTACAGCGTCACTCTAAAAAGAAAGAAATGACCCTTTACTAATCAAACAAATTGTCCAGAACTCATTGCCCAGTCACTAGTTTATCTCACTATAACAGGAAAGATGGAGAGAACCTACGATTGAGGCGCTCCTCCGATGCCAAAGCCTACGAGGCCTCGAAGGACGAGCAGCCAGCCGTAGACTGGACTGAAGGCGCTCAGCAGGCCGTAGTACAGAGCCCAAGACATGCAAACCGTCAGGCCCTTTCGTCGTAAAAACAAACAGATGAACATGAGGCACTGAGAGAAAATTAAATCCATGTTAAAAAGCCAAGATGTCACACTTACAACTTTTCTTCCATACTTGTCGGTCACATTACCCCAAGCAGAGGAACTTAACCCCATCCCAATAAAGACAACCTAATGTCAATAAAACATGAAGAAGAAGCTGAATACACACAGTAACATCTATTAGATTATCCTCAAGTGCCCCAAAAAACACCCAAAGGCTCTTTACTGATGTTATGAGTGCCACTTGATAGCTGGGGAGCCTCCACTCACAGTGCAGCTGGGGGCCCAGGATGCTGAGGATCATCATCTCCATGGCATCTCCGATCTGACGCAGGGAAACACATGAGACACATGCAGAACGACGACAGAAAGGCGTTCAGCGTCTCTTAAGGATTCCTACCCACGCGAGTCCCGTAAGGATTGAGAGCTTCCACTGAAAGACTCCAAAGCCGATCGCCTCCAGAGCTTCGTCCACTGTAAAGGTTTCTGTGGGGGACAGAATGATTAGTGTCACTTTGTGAGGCATTTTACTTACATGGATCCTTATTGTTCCACTTCACAATAAAAAGGCTACATTGTGGTTGTCTAACCAGAAGAAAAGGTTTGTGGTTGCAATTTCACAAAGGTAGTAACTACATTTCCTATTTAAACAAAGACCTGTGGCTCATATTCAACCCCATTAAGCCTCATAGGCCTAAATAAATCCCAGTGAAACCAACTGTCTTCAGAAATCTACGATTTAATCTTAGCGTCAGTCCAGCTGATCTGTGAAGGCCTCAAAATGTTTTCAAAAGTATATTAGGGAACAAACTGCATCATGAAGATCAAGCGACACAGACAGACAGGTCAGGGAGAAAGTTGTGGAGAAGTTTAAGCCAGGTTAGGATATAAAAAAGGTCCTAAACTATAACGTTTGACTGAGCAAGGTTCTGTTCTATCCACCCTCTGAAAATGGACGACTTCTGGTAAATCCTCCTATCTACAGGCAGGCAAGGAGAGCATTGTTGAGGGAAGCAGGTCAGGGGTCCACAGCAACTCTGGAGGATCTAAAAATGTCCACAGCTCAGGTGCGAGAATCTGTTGACAGGACGACTATCAGTTCTTCACTCCGTAAACCTGGTCTTTGTGGAAAACTGGGAGGAAGAAAGGCATACGTAAATGGTGCTCTAGCAAACCTTCATGTGAAGACTAATAACACTGCATGTCAAGATAAATTCACCATACCGACAGTGAAACATAATGGTGGTAGCATCATGCTGCGGGGATGTTGGGTCAGAGTTGATGTGAAGATTAAGAAAAAAAGTGTTACAAACTGCAAAATCTGACTGTGTTTTAGATATATATCAGAACAAAACGGTATGTCTCTAGGTGTGTAAAGCTGGTAGAAACATAACGCAAAGGAATGGCAGCTGAAGTTGGAATGAGAGGTTCTCTAAAAGATCTATAAAAAGCAGTTAGGTAGGGCAGAATAATAATGCATGCCACTAGTTTTAGATTTTTATTTGTCAAAAAAAACCCAACAACAAACAATCTAAATCGTCAGTCATTATGTTTCCACTTTACAACTCTGTGCTGTTTTGCTTTGGTGCATCACATAAAAACCTCATAAATTACATGAACGTTTTGGCTTAAAACATAACCACATGTCCAAAGGGTGTGATTCATTTTGCAAGGTGCAGCACATAAATAAAGCTATGGCGAAGAATTGAAAGTTGCATGCAGAAAAGACATAGCTGTGTCTTTTCTGCGTGCAACTTTTGTTCCTCTTACTTTACAAAGACAGAAGCAGAAGATAAAATATGCTCAATGACATTTAAGTATCACGGCATTGCAGAACTTTGACAGTGGACTGACTGAACATAGATTCGGTAATTAAAGGCAAATAAATCAGCAGAGCTAACTTTAGAGCATTGATCCTTTTTTCTCAGTTATGGATCCATTTATATAATCAAACACTAAAAGAGGCCATGGCCTACATAAACTATTATGGTAGTTACAAACTGACTTGTGATTAAGATGACTTTTTTTCTTCCTCCGTTAAAAATCAAAAAAAAGAAAGAAAGAAAACTATCATAATGCATCCATATCATCTGATTCTGACACTGCTATGTCTGTGGACATAGTTTGCATTAAAATATTAGTTGACAACACAAAGAAATACGTCCGCGTAATTTGAAAGTAGGCTGTACAAACCTGTATTTTTTCTAGAGCTGTTTGCAGACTCTCTGCTGTCTGAGTCAACTTTTGCTGAGGCAATAGTGCAGATCTCATTATCCGTGGCCTGGTCTTCATCGGCGTGACCCACAAAATCTCCCTCATCTCTGAGGGTCAGCACACAGAGAGCACAGATTCACTCAGTACTCAATTAACACGTCTTCCTTCACAGTTTACCACAAAAAAAAAAAACAACAATAAAAAAACGATGTTCAAATGAGGAACTAAATTAGCATTAGCTCTGGGAACCTTTGACAGCAGATCGGTCTTCTGAGAATGTCTCCTTTCAGTAAAATATAAAGACAGAAGCACAGATTAGAGACGTTTTTACCCTGGTTCAGGATTACTCCAGCGCCTGTAGGTGACCCTGCTTGATCGGGTCCAGGTATCCATGTTGCAGTCCTGCAGTCGACTGCAGGGAGCAGCACTACAGCTGGGGACAAACTGGTCATTTGTTGTCAAACCTGCTGGTGCAGTCGCTACAAGTTTCAGCGAGACAGCCAATCAGTGAAAAAATACCTGCAGAACCTGAAGGGGGCGTGGTTATACCAGGAAACTAAGATTGTTGTAAGTCAGGTAGACGTTTCACAATAAAGCTTTTTCACAAAGGATCAGGGCGCTGACGCGAAAAGGGCTGAACTTTAAATGAATGCAATATATCAAATGTACGAGCCTAGAATAAAAACAGTGATTTGTATCAATGAGACTCAATTAAAAATTGCATTAGAAGATCCTTTTGCCGTAAAAACATAAGAATCAGCACCAGTGAATTTAGTATATATATATATATATATATATACTAGAGGAGAAATATATAAAAACAGGGACAAAGAAAAGACCTGCTTTAGAAATCTTGATGGAAATATAGAAACATTTTTACAGGTAGGATGAAGAAATAACAACTAAATCTGTATCTAAAGTTAAATAAAGTATAATTAAAGGCCAGAAATGCTAAATGTTGCTTGCTTTATTCTCATATTCATTTTGATCAAAAATCATGTTTTCTATTTTTTAAATCTGATACAAGCATCTCTATTGATGAGAGATTCCTTTCTGTTTAACTTACACAAAAAAAACAGGAGACTTGTTTGATTACAAAAAAGGAGTTTAACTGCCGGCCTGTGTGTCAGGCCTAAAAATGTGGTTCTAAGAGCTGGTGTGACTGATAAAGAAAATCTAACTGTGCACAACTTTGCATGTGCTGTTTCTCTTGGCTGAGTGTCATAATGCATGACTGACTGTAGGCTGTGCTATTAGCCTAATGTTTTAACTTTCTACCTAAACTGCATCTGCTGTTAGTAGTATTTCTAGGTTTTTTGTTTTTTTGCATCTTTGATCACTAATTGCCTTAAAGTCATTACAACAGATCAGTACCAGGAACTACTCAGCAGCCATATTCTATTGAAATAGCACAGCTGTTTTGGAACATCAGTCCCAGTTCTTCCCATCCTGAACCAGCCTCATTCTGTCTTTGTAATAAACCCATAATCCTAGTGAGCAAGTTGTCAAGAGCACAAATTATAAAAGAAATAACTAAACAGAAAAATAATCTTTAAAGGGGGATTAAGTGCATTTCGGCTGTAGAAATGTACGTGCATCAGAATATTTTAGTTTCGGGTGTGAATAAGGCCAGATTTAGAAGCAGAAGCAAAGTGGGACATCAGAGGACGTGCTGAGGCTGCGGCATGGACGGCCATAAATACGGGACAGGTGGACCGCACAGCGCATCTCTCTGTCCCAGTATCAGCTGCAGGCTCACGCTGAACATTAGAGGAAGTCGGTGGAGCTGCAGTGCTTGGCACAAAGATGGAATCGAAGGTAAGATCCAGTACAGTTTTTGTGTAAAAGTAAAATCCTAGTCTTGTTGTTCAGCTTTCATGTGTTAACAGTTTAATCTGTTTTGGGAAGCCCCACTACTGTCATTTTTCTGCTAAATGCACCGCTACTGAAACTGAGATCAGTGTCCACTTCAGCAGCAAGCTATTTGCTCGCATGAATAAGGAATCAGTTGGTTAGGACTTACTAAAGCTGCACCTCTTTGCTTTGGCAAACAGGTTTGTCTCTTGAGAAACAAGATCAGATGTTTGCCAATAAACAAAGAGGCAATATGCTGTTTATGGAGAATATATAGTATAAGTAAGTAATTATTTTTTTTAATTATCTTTTTTTCCCTCTTCAATGACTATTATTGTTACTTTTAGGTATCCAGATGACTGAAGAGGCAGTCATTACTTCAATATTCAATTTGCATTTTCTATAAAATGTGTCATGCACCCATGAGCCACAATAAATTTGTTAGTTAAGAATTTTGTAGGCATTTTCCAAGAGTGGGGTTCAACTTAAAGCATGTTTTATTTCTTTTTTTAGAAATGTGTGAGTATTACATAATGGATTACGTTATGTTACTGTAATGAGCATCCTTTTCCATCCCGCTCTCTTGTGTCACTGTGCGGTTTCCCCAATCATGAGGCAGTAACATTAGATGGCTTTGTTGATTCTTTCAGGAAGCAATGTTAAATTTTAAACAAATGCAATTAGACAACAGCGCCACATTGCCGGACATGGCCCGAACTGGCCAAATTAAAAAGGAAAGGTTAAAGTTGCAGATGTGTTGATGGCGTTGCACAACGACGGCGGTTTCCACCGTCGACTTCTTTCTAGTTTTTAATGAACTCTTTGATTAAAAGATCATTTTAAACCGAGCACGTCAAAAAACACATTTATTTTTAAACTTCTTTTTTTTGGCCCAAGCCGAATTGCCTATATTTCCCAGATTTTATTAAGTAACGGATTCAATTTCAGATTTAGATGAATCAATTCTTTCATACTGGACATTAAAATGAGGTCATTGTTCATCTTAATAACCAATGTGAATGACTGTCCTGAATAAATCTGCTACCTTCCAGGTTTATTGGGTTGCAGGTAATTACTTTGAAATGCATCCATCTAATCAAAGATCAGTAACTGAATACCTTTCCTGTAATGTTGTTTGGAGGAGGGTAAGAGTGGGTCTCTGGGTGGATCGGGTTACAACAACCTTGTATTACATACCTGCACAGACATAGACATAAAACACACACACGCACACACACACACCGCACCCTCTTCTTTAACACACAGTTCAACACTCAGGTGAAGAGCTGAATGAATGTTTGCTGCCTCGGCTCCATTAATGTTTGAGCAGCCCCCCGCTTCCACAACCAGGTGGCTTGTTACTGTATCGCCTCTGTCACAGCAGGGGCAGCAACCAGGCAGGAGGCAGCCGGTTCCCCCCTCGTTCTGTCCTAGATGTTGGTACACGGTACGTTTTAAGGCAAAATTGCATTTTCGGATGGGCGGTGGAACCTCTGAAGAGAGGACAGATTGACGTTTGGTAAACTGCAGTGGCTCAAATATGGAAGATATTCTCTGATTTTAAAGCCTCTTTGTCGGACTGTGTCTGCCCGAGCCGTACACCTGTGGACCGGGGATCATCACAGAAGGTCGATTCAGCCATGACCCACAGGCCTTTGGAAGTGCAGGAGGTAAATTACCTGAGCCGGTAAAAAAAATATTCTTGCAAACCTTTGAAGAGATCTTGATCAATAAGTTTTTTGAAGTTTCATTAGGGCTTATGTTGTTCTGCTAATCTTTCGTAACCGATCATGATGGCAAATTCTGCAGCATTTGCATAAATAAATAAGTAAAACGAACAAGACAATGACTACAGAGGAAATGTCATGCCTAAAGGTCTCGCTGCATCAAATGAACAGTGTTTGAGAGTCGTAAAAAAAAAAAAAAAAAAAAATATATATATATATATATATATATATATATATATATATATATATATATATATATATATATATATAGTTAGATATATATGTATATCCATCCATCCATCCATCCATTTTCTGACCCGCTTAATCCCTCATGGGTTGCGGGGGGGGGCTGGTGCCTACCTCCAGCGTTCACTGGGCGAGAGGCAGGGTAAAAATAAATAAATGTATATATATATATATATATATATATATATATATATATATATATAAAACCCTCTGGTAAATAGTAAAAATTTAGGAAATTGCAAAAAAAATTATTAAAATATAGCAAAAACCTTTACAGAAAAGAATAAAACTATAACAGCGTTCATAAAAACAAAGAAAGTTTGGAATAAACTGCCTTAACAACGTTGGATGGTGGGTGACTGTGGTTCAGTGAGAAGACTAGTCAACTTGCAACTGGAAACCTGATTGAAATTCCAGTTTCCCCTATTTGATACGGGCAAAGCACTTAACTTCAGGTTGCTTACCGATCGGCATAGTGGTGTACAAATGTGTATGTAATTGTCAGTATGAATAGGTTAATGTGGCTCTGCACTTTTGTGGCTTTTGAGTTTTAAGTGTGGAGAGGATGGTGTTAAAAAAATCCTGTCCATTTATAATATGGTGAATCTGTACAGATTTGATAAAAGATTGGCATTGTTTTCAATGGGGTGCTTGAAAAAACAACCTTATAAACTTTTGAGCTATCTAGACCAGGGCTTTGGCTTTTTCTATAGGATTTCCAACATATAGCTAATTTCTTTCCATTATATAATTAGACTTGGAGTAAATCAAACATTTTGAAGACCACAACGGTTTTACGGGCTGACCTTGCCTGGAATAGGAAGACCAGTTCCCTCTCTTGGAGACTGGGACTGAGGGGAGCTGAGTCTCAGTGACCTGTCACAAAAAATCCTTTAATTACTCAGATAAAGACAACAGAGACCATTTCAGACTGTCTTTAGTTTAGGGGTGAAGCTGCAGACCTAGGCTAAGGATAGAATGAGTACTTTGAGGATCTGTGGAATCTGTTCACCATGCCCCTTGTGCATTCGGCAGAGCTTGAGGACTTTTAGGAAGATGAGTTAAATACCATGGCAGGGGCCACTGAGGCATTTTAAAAGCTCCCTGGCAGCAGGTAACCAAGGATGGGGTAGGTTCAGTCTTTATGAAATGGTACCAGAGTGTGCTCCAGCTATTCAGAGAACATAGTTGTCACCCTCTCTAGTAAAGTTTATTTTTGGGCATTGAAAAGGAGGCGTCAATCATCTGGTCAACTGTGAAACCAGAAGGAGTTTTGCAATTTTTTTTCTTGGACCTAGACCACTGGTCCAGATCTTTACTCTTGCACAGATGCTGAAGGTGTCCTGTGAGAATTTTTGTTAAGTTCAAATGTTCTGTGGTGGTACTGAGAGGGGCATGGAGTGCTGGGGATGCTTTTATACCTGTCCTTGTATAAGCAAAGCAAGAGTTGTGTCTGCATTCACTGTGAAAAGTCAGTCTTATTCCAGTTGTAGGTGGAAATCCACCAAGGCTGCCACCATGTCATTGATCCTGTTTGTGGCGTTCATGGATCTGAAAGTGTAATCATGGAGAGGAGGGGTCTGGTTCAGGAACCTCAGGGACATTTGTGCTTTTTGCAGATAATTCAATTCAGTTTTATGTATATAGCGCCAAGTCACAACACTTCATCTCAGGGCACTTTACGAAGTTCAATTCAATCAAATCATCCAGACAGATTGTTTCAGAAAGTTTCCTATTTAAGGAAACCCACCAGATTGCATCAAGTCTTGACAAGCAGCATTCACTCCTCCTGAAAGAGCGTAGAGCCACAGTGGACAGTCGTCTCCATTTTCCATGGCTTTGCAGCAACCCTCATACTGAGCATGCATGTAGCGACAGTGGAGAGGAAAACTCCCCATTAACGAGAAGGAAAACCTCCAGGAGAACCAGGCTCAGTATGAACGGTCATCTGCCTCGACCGACTGGGGGTTAGAGAAGACAGAGCAGAGACAAAAAAGCACAGAAGCACACATTGAACCAGGAATCCTTTCTACGTTAGAGGGTAATGGAGGATGATCTGCCTCCCCTGGATGATGCCACACCTAACAGATAATGTAGGGCTGTTGGTTTCAAACTGTGCCCTTCAGCAAACATTGGAGTGGCTAAGTGCAGAGTATGAAACGGCCAGGATGTAAGTCAGCTCCTCTTAGTCTGAGGCCATGGTTCTCAATCAGAAAAAGGTGGATTACATCTGCCAGACTGAGATCCTTAGGAGCCTCAACAGAAGGAGTTTGTTTGTTGTGGTGTTTTTTCCCCCGAGTTAGGGCTCAGCCTTAGAGATTGGGTGTTGATTATTTGGGGACAGCTTGGAGTAGAGCTGTTGCTCTTCACTGATGAAAAGAGTCAATTGAAGTGTTTGACCATCTGATCAGGATGCCTCCTGGGCACCTTCCACTTGGAGGAGACCCAAAAAAACACTTGAGGATCTACATTTCTCTCTTTTGGTCTGGGGACATCTTGGGATCCCCCAGAATTACCAGTGGAGTGTTGCTGTGAGAGGGATGTCTAGGCTTCCCTCCAGGATCTGTTTCCCCAGCCATCAGATCTCATATAAGTAGAAGATTAGATTTTAATGGATATGTTTAAAATACACACATTATATTTCCAATAACTATGTGACTATTGGTCTATTTATCTGTACTCTTTTAAGGCTGTATGCAGATGTCAGTATTGGTGGAATATTAGGCCAGAGATGTTTTAAATTAATCGTATTCATAATATGGTGCAGTTTAATGAGTTTTTTTTTTTGCCGGTTTGGTATCTTTAAACTTGTTTACTCTTACAGACTTAAATGCAGCTACTGCTGAAGGCTGCTTGGTACAAAATGTGTTTGAATCACTATTCAGGAACAAACTTGAATCAAAAGATTAGTCAGTCCTGACAATCAAACATTTTATTTTAAAATCTGTCAACATGCAGTACGTCTAATCTCTAACACACAAAGGTGAAGACATTCAGCTGGACTGTGTGTAACTCTGGGAGGTACATTTTGGGACTGGTGCCTTTGAAGGACTTATGAAGGTCAGGTTTCTCCAGACACCTGCAGCCCCCCTAAACTTATGTTGCCCTTGGTGATGTGTGGTGTCACTCAGTGGCCCATGAGGAGCGCTATCTCTTTCAGGAGGCTAACCGCCACTTTGTGACCGGGTAACAGGATCCAGCAACCATACTGGACAAACACGGACAATAGGGCGTCCTCTCAGGTGATGATGTTCAAGTCAGATAGGCTTTCCTGTTCATATATATATATATTTATTTATTTTACTGTGTGTGGTCATACTGATATGTGGCTAGTTAGTTTATCATTGTTTTTTTATTTTTTTTATTTGGCTTACAGTTTGGCAAGTCAGCACCATTTAATGAAATAAGAACATTACCAGTAAAGTGATTGCTTCCTTTAGTGGTTTTTGTAACATTCCAGCATTGTGTTTTGTCTTCCGTCTGTTTTCAGAGGTCACATTTCCTTTGATTAGCAATCTGTCTTCTGCACTCAACGATACCCGATAACTTAGATGCTCAAAGAAGCATGACGTGCAAACAACAGCCTTGATGCATCTCAACTTGTTGCCATGCTAATTTCAGCACTTTGCTTCATACTTGACGATTTAATACGCTAAAGCATGGGCTGCCACCAGCTTCTAGAATATGATTACTTAATTCAATACTCTAAAAATCATCTATTTTTAATGTTTTTATTCGAATGAGCCAGATTAACTCGTCCCCTTTTAACATATGATAATACAGGTTTTGTTTTATTATTATTTTATTTTGACGTTGGCTGTTTTGTCTATTACTTGTTCTAACTGGAAAGTGCTGAAAAGGAGGAGGGAAGTGTTAAGTCTAAACTTCTATCCATAGAGGTTGAAACTTACCTGAAATAGATCTCTTTAAGGAAGAAAAAAATCCAGCAAAAACCAGACAGGACCTAGGAGATGCATGCACCTCTTTTGTGCTAAATGGCTATTATATGTCAGCCAAAAATGTGTTGTTTTTGGTGTTTGCTGCACTTTCACCTAAAGAAATAGAAACAAACTGCTGCTTGTTTTGTGACGGTTTAAATATACAGGTAGGCCCAATACAGATCCTTTATTTCGTCAATATTCCTGTTACATAGGGAGGTGTAGTGTGGAAAAAAGTAAATATCACAAACAAAAAAACAAAAACAACAAAAAAAAAACCCTCAAACTTAAAACAAAAACAATCATAGAAAGGGTTAGAGGTGTAGGTGTAATGTTGTAAGGCTAGGAATACAGCAAACAAGCCAAAAACAGTAACTTCAGAGTAACCAACTAATGCACAGGACCTTAGTTAAACCCTGTTATAAAAATATGTGTTTTTTACTTGTTTTTTCAAATTTTCTTTTGTCTTTAGTCTTGTATGCGGCTTTGATCGCTGGATCTCAGGTTACCTAATGGGGCTCTAAGGATTTGACATTTCAATGACATATGCTGGTGCTTATTCAAGCAAAGTCCTAAAAACCAGAACCAGAATCTTAGAGTGAACTCCTGAATTTTAGGGGGAAGCCTGTGAAGCTGGAAAAGCAGTGGGGTGACAAGGAAATGACTTTGTCAAAAGCCTAGCACAAGCATTTAGAAACACCTGACTGATCCAAGAACGTTTTGTTAAGACAGGTAAAAAGGGAATTGTGGTCATCCAGATGTGATGAAAGTATATCAAGGACAACAATTTCCAGTTCAGAGCAGGACTCAGTGGAATTCAGCTTCACTTTCAATATAAATGAGATGATAACGCAAAATCGAACCAGAGACCTGACATGATGATCAAGAGCTAAAGCTGAATCAAAAGTTACGTAAGGTTTCCCAAGTATATGCTGCAAGTTGACCAAGAGAAATCCTGACCTTCTTTTCAATTAATTGCAGAAAGTTCCCAGCCATCCAGTTTTTAAGAGTCCAAACACATATGCAACAACAAAAACAGAAACATCTTCTGGGATTTAAAGGAGATTTACAATCAAATATCATCTGCATAAAGGTGGTAGATTTCTTTAAAAGAGCTATGACAGCACTATTTTTAATTGAATTGAAATAATTTCTGTAATGTTTGCATACTCTTCCCATTACGTAATGTGTGGGTTTTCTCCAGATACTCTAGAATGTAGGTTAACTGGATGCTCAGAGGTTTCTTATATGTAATTTTGTGGTTGCAAGGTTGGGCTTCTGTTACCCTGTGATGGACCGCTTACCTGTCCAAGGTGCGTCCTCCACTAAGCCACGACTTCCCCAAGCAAGCTGGTATAGAAAATGAAAGGATGGACCAAAGTGGCATTACCGACAAAAAACATTTTAATAAATGGAGGGAAAAAACAAGGCAATCAGAGAAAACCTGGCTGACACGATGCATATGTGGAAAAAGTAAAGACAGACACAGGAAAACAATAGAAGCAAAAGATGCAAAGCTAAACATAAAAAAAATCTCAAAGACATCTCCATAGATCTTAAAAATCAAACAAATTACAAGAATACAAAAATAGAAACTAAGAACCAAAAAGTTAACTGGACCTTAAATGAGTTCTGAGTACAAAAAAAGAAGAAAAAAGACCAGCAGAAAGCAGGTATTTTACTCATAACCCCTTTAAAGGAATACACCATTCATGCATTACTGAAGCAAAGTAAAAAATAATGAAGAGGTGGCAATTCTAACAATGAGATTTGACAGAATATGTTTTCTGATCAAACCAAAATTACTATGAGCAACTTCCTGCTGGTAGATATTATAAATCAGAGTCACATGGTGAAATTTCCTTACTATGAATTATAAGAAGATTAATTAAATCTATCTTAAATCATCTGTGTGGAAACAAGTAAAACATCCACAAGCAGGATACAAACTGATCCATGGATGGCTCTGTGTTATCTTATAACAAAATAAGCAAAATTGAAGCAGCAAAAACAAGAGAGACCAGAATGAAAAGCAACTGTTTTGATTTGGTTTCAGTTTCTAAAACGATACAATAGGGAACAAAAGGAGAGACAACAGAGTTTTAAAGATCCAAATGGAAAGAAAACACATTATCTTCAAAGAATGCATTCCTTTATTTATTTTCCTACATCCCAGTTTTAAGGCTCTTTGAGTCGTGAACTGATGGAAATTTTGGTAGAATCTTTTCTCCCCCAATCACAGCTTCTGTGATAAATCTATTCCTAAAAGTAGAAGATAAAGTGATCATGTTTGTGATTTTAACCTCATCCATCCACAAACATAAATAGAAAGAAGACAAAAAAATGCATATTTAAACACAGATATACTTCCTTTTTGAAATGGCACTACATAATTTATCACTTCCTATTAGAGGAAACTGAGACTGTGATCCATCAGTGTTTCCTGTGTTCCCCCAACAAAAGCAGATGTTCAGGTTCAGTTTGGAAAGAAAGAAGAGGGCCACAGACAAGCATCAAGGACTCTGAGAGTAGGTAATTTTTAACTTGTTTCCATGTAGTTTTCCAAACCTCTGGGATGAATTGTCTCAGTAGATGTAAGATTTTGCTGTGAATTTCTGCTGTGTCATTGGATGAGCCATTTGTTTTACTGGAGACTGAGCTTTAGTTTCACTTACTGTGACTTGATAACAGGTCAGACCAGCAGGGATAAAATGGCAAATTACTGTAACATGACACCAGAAGGCTCTTTCATACCGCCGTAATTAAAGTGCAAGGAATCACTGTATATGATATCCTGTATTTATGCATATAATCATGAACTGTACTACCTCTTAGCTATGCCTGTAGATGCTGCTGGTGTTTTAAAAGCGTATTCTGGCCTTAAAATGAAAACTGTTTTCCAGTCTATGTTGTCTATTTTGGTATTTACATGTGTATCCAAGAGTGATGGGTCTGCGGAGAACACAGAAGCAGATTAGATAGTGGTGGCTGAATTTAGATTCGACATAAAAAAAGTGGATGTGGCCAAGGACACTAACTGGAAGTCACAGATATAAGCAAAAATATGCAGGCAGTGAGACGCCCACTGGGAGAGATAAATTACCAGGATTGTTGTCAGGTGTCTGAATGCCTTCCTGACAGACGGCACACCAAAAAATAACTTTAGAGAGAAAAATTCACACACGTAAAGAAAATAACAGCTGCCCCCCCCCCCCAAACGCTGAAGGTCTGTGGAAGTCTTTTATATGACTATTTGAAGTTGGACAGTTATTGGTTGGAGTGCAGAAAAATATCTCGAAAATATGTTGAAAACTGTTTAAGCCCAAATAAAAAAGAAATTGAATGTGAAACCAACGCAATGATGTTAAAAGTCAAATTTGGTCAGGTTATTGATTAGCGCAACACTATAGGTGTATTTTGCATATTTCACTTCTCAATCGCATTTGCTCTTTGCTTTGATGAAAGGAAAAATTGTCTTTTCTATGTCCTTTCAATGAAAGTACACAGCAAAAGTCCTGAGATTTCGATCATATTTTTCTCATTGTAATATTTTTTAAAGCATCTTGTACTCCACTCTACCAGTCTGCTTCTGATTTTCACTTGTCCTGAATTAAAGAGTTTCCAAAAAATTAAAGAAAAAAAGCAACATTTCAGGATATCTATCATCTACAGCACTTTGGTCATTATATTATGCTATTTTCCCCAAACTGTTATTTGTCATATATGTCTTATAAATGTAAGTTAGAAAAATGTGACTAATTAATTATGGATAATAAGGGAGAAAAATAGCATAACGATTTGTTCACACAATCCTGGATCAGTGCTGGTTGCGTGTGCAAAGTCCAGCTTTAAAGGATGTTTATAGGAGGAACTACGAACCTAACAACAGATTTCTTTGCCGTTGCCGTATTGGAATCCTAACCTTTTGTTTTTCTTTTGTTTTTATTGTGGAACCACGACTTCTCTTACTGTATTAACTGGAACACTTTTTATTCAGGGTGACCCCATTCCCTGCTCCTATTTTTGATTTCCGAGGCAAATGAGGCATTATACTTCCATTATCCAGTGTTTCCGTGGCTGTTGGCTTGAATGGGTATGAATACTTTAAACAAAAACTGAGTAAAAAGTCAAGAGCAATAACACTCAGGACCACTTTGAAGGTTTACTTGTAACTCTGGCTATTCAGAAGTGAAATATACAAAAACAAAGGAGTGACTCGAGTTTTTCATACCCCCACCATAGGTCCGCTGTTGATGGAAGGCGTTTGACCTGAATGAACAATAACATGTTATCTCTACTCATACGTCTGTTGTTTCCTTGTCATATCGCTGATGTTTCGACACAGAGCCTGGAGGAGCGGTGTAACCGGATCCTGAGGAACATGGAGGCCTCCCTGACGGCCCGGGATCGCGTGGGCATCCAGGACTTTGTGCTGCTGGACGCCTACACCAGTGAGAGTGCCTTTCTGGACAACCTGAGGAAACGCTTCCATGAGAACCTGATTTATGTGGGTGTTTCCTGTGCAGCTCGTTCCCTTTAGTCTAATGAAACCTCACAGCCCTCGGCCTTTAACCCCTGCTGTCCTAATGTGGCATTTTACCTTCTGCTGAATCTGTCACCTTGTGTTGCTGAGACTGCAGCTCTGCTTCTTTTAATTTGCAGAGCGAGCATAAAAAAGGTCACTACCACCCACTGGGTCACGATGACAAGTGATTAACAAAAGTTATTGCTGTTGGTAAAGGACACAACTAAATATAATGCTGGAGGTGGATTTTGTAATGTCATGCAATCATTAAGAAAAAAAATGTTTTATTGTCGTTGAATGTGCAAGAGCTGCAGAGCACAAGCTCATGTCCTTGTCTCTGTTTGAAGACCTACATTGGGACGCTCTTGGTGTCGGTCAACCCGTACAAAGACTTAGACATCTACAGCAAGAAGCAAATGGATACCTATATGGGAGTTAACTTCTTTGAGCTGCCACCTCACATGTAAGTCTTTATTTTTTTTCTACAGCTTTTTAAGCATGTTAGATTTGACAGATGTATCTCTTCAGAAATTATTGGCTACATATTGTTTTAAAGAGCATAAAGATAGAAACTAAGAACCAAAAGAAGACTTTACATATTTTGTGCAGCCTTGCTAAGAGGAAGAAAATCGATGGACAAAATAAAGCAAAAGTATTCACATCCCTAGAACCGTTCCACGTTTGATCAAATTTAAAGGGCCTATATCATGCAAAATCAACTTTGTTATATTATGTTATACTGCTTTTCCTGCATCAAAATCATGGCCAAAGTGGCATTTTGCTTTATTCATGCATGTCTGAGTGATCCTCGTGAATTCAGCTCTATGAGCAGCAGCCACTCCCTGTCCAGGAAAACCAGTGGCCATGACCGGATCTGCGTTGAGCGATCATTTCCCGCCCCCTCCAGGAATAACCTACCTTGACCACTTTCCCACTTTCTCAGATCAGCGAGTGGATATGTGAGGTCGAGCGTGATGGAGTTTTTATTTTTGTATTATTATTATTATGATTATTTATTAATTCATTTTATTATTTTTGTGGCTCTGGTGGCCCTTTTATTGGAAGTAGGCGGACAGGAAGGAGGGCTGAGAGGGGGATGACATGCGGTAAAGAACCGTGGGCCAGAGTCGAACCTGTGTATTAGCCACATCGAGGACTAAGGCCTCCGTACATGGGCCGCATGCACCACCCCTGTGCCACCAATGCACCCATTTCGACTCAAAGTTAAGACGACGTGGCTCTTTTAGCACCTAGTCTGCACAGTGACAGCAACTGCTCTTTTTTTGGCTATAGATAATGTCTAAGTCATGACGTCTATGTGTTTTTTCGGCTGCGAGAGAGCTCAGAAGAGAAGTGGTGTTACCATGCTGCAGCGACAGTGGGGCAATGTCAGGAAAAGGTGCGGCACCCACACGTGGCAAGGTGGCGTTGCACTGAAGACAAGGGTCTTTCTTCCTCAATGGAAAAATAGCTCCAACAAACAACTAATATTTCATAATAAATTAATACCCCATAGAGCCAAAGTCAATATTTGATCATATATGCCTATAGAGGACTTTTGAGGGCTTAAGAAATCATGATATAGAACCTTTAAGTTTGTTGCATTGAGATTTTATGTGATATATCAACTCAAAGAAGTACATGAGATGCAAAGAAAATGTTACACTGTTTAAAATTTTTTTCAAATAGAAATCCTAAAATAAAATTATGGCCTCCACTTGTACATAGCTCCCTTGAATTAAAAACTTGTAATCACTTTTTGCTGCACTTCTCACGGAAAAGCTTTTTGGGGGTATGTTTCTACCAGTTTTGCATATCTAGAATTTTAAATTAGCACCCGTTCCTTTTTAAGCTTGTTGTCCTTTTTGGAAGGTGAACATCTACCTCGGTCTGATTAAGACTGAATCAAAATGCAGTAAATAGTTGGAAATTCTGGAATCTGATAAAATGCAGCATAGATATGCAGAAAGCATTTTTATTACCTATAGTCTCCCCATTTTCAGAAGGAACAACTCCCCATTGATTGCAGATGCAGTAAAGCATTTGAAAACTTATTCAAGGCAGAATTGATTAGTTATATTTTCTATCTGGTGCTTATGCCCCTCTTTCTATTGACAACCTGTGCAACAGCTCATATGGCCCATGTGAAAAGCCACCCCTGTTTACAGTTCACAAAAGATTTGACTATTTTTATGTCCCTGCCTGTTTAAGTAGTGAGGGTGTAACTTTAGATTTGTGAAAAAAATTATGGGATTGGGTTTGAGCACTTCTATTTCCAGGCTAAAAAATGGAAACTTAAGATTCAAGATTTATTTCATTTTCTCCCATGGCAGCAATTCTCTCTGGACCAGAGGGAAGCTGATACAACAATCCCAACAAACAGTCCACAAAACAAAACGTCCAATTCAAAGAAAACACAAGTTGGTTTATGATAATTTATAAACATAGTTCAGAACATATTGTATCTGTTGTGAAAATGATGTGCTCAGGTGCCAAATATCCAGATAAAAGAGAAGGTGTGAAATAAAGACCTAAATCAGTATATTGGCAATGCTATCAAATAATCTAAAATAAGGTAGAACATTTCTGAGCTGATAAATTAATTTATCAGAGGTAAACAGGATTTCCCTTGCATCACCTTACCCTGTTACCGTATTCTTAGCTACGCCCTGGCAGACAACGTGTTCCGCACCATGCTGTCAGAGTTCAACAACCACTTCATCCTGATCTCAGGAGAGAGCGGGGCTGGAAAGACCGAGGCCTCCAAAAAAATCCTCCAGTTCTATGCCGTCAGCTGTCCGAGCACCAGACTCCTGAACAACGTCCGGGACCGGCTGCTTCTTTCCAACCCAGTGCTTGAAGTCAGTCTTACTCTTAGGTTTTTTTTTCTCTGTTTTAGATGAACATATTATTTAAAATCAAAGATGATTTCTCCTTTTTTGTTGTAGGCTTTCGGAAACGCCAAAACTTTGAAAAATGACAACTCAAGCCGCTTTGGGAAATACATGGACATCGAGTTCGACCATCGGGTAGACTACAATACTAAAATACCCAAACTAAGAAAGACAGGAGACCAATAAGATAGAAATGTTGACAGATTAGGCACATATTTGAGTTCAGACACTACCTTTTTCCCTCAGGGTGGAGCTGTAGGTGGTCACATCCTTAGTTACCTGCTGGAGAAATCCCGTGTGGTGCACCAGAACCATGGCGAGAGAAACTTCCACATCTTCTACCAGCTGGTGGAAGGAGGAGAGGAGGAGCTGCTCCGCTGGCTCGGCCTGGAGAGAAACTGCAAGAACTACCGTTATCTCGTGCAGGCAAGAGGGAGCCAAGCCATGGTTTACTTATGATACAAAACTATTTTCACTCAGAAGTTTATATGTCATGTTTTTTTTTTAGGGGGATTGTGCCAAAGTTAGCTCAATCAATGACAAAAGTGATTGGAGGACAGTGCGTAAAGCCCTGTCGGTCATAGACTTCAGCGAGAGTGACACGGAGGTGAGCTGGCACAGTTAATTATGTTTAAATATGCAGAATGGTTTCTTTTACTGACTGCCTCTGTCTTGTGTTAAATGCAGCATTTATTTGGAATTATTGCCAGTGTGCTCCATTTGGGGAATCTAAAGTTTGAAGCCGACGCCCGAGGTTATGCCACTGTCAAAAACAACCAGGAGATGCAATGGGTGTCAAAAGTAAACCTTTTGTGTGTGTTACAGCAACATTTTTTCATGTGTACCTTGAATATCTTTAATGCTCAGTGTGTATTTTTGTCGTATCTTTGCTGCAGTTATTAGGTATTCCTGGTCAGGTGCTACAGCAGGGCTTAACCCACAGAAAGATAGAAGCCAAAACAGAAGAGGTGACCCCCCCGATAGATTTGAATGGATTTGATGAATTGCTGATCTTTAGCTGCGGTCAAACATTCACATTGTTTTGCTTTTAAAGGTGTTCAGCCCCTTCTCTGTGGAGCATGCAGTATATGCCAGGGATGCTCTCGCCAAAGCCATCTATGGCCGAACCTTCAACTGGCTGGTCAACAAGATCAACGAATCACTGGCTAATCAGGTCAGCACTATTTTGATATGCTTTACCGACTATATCATGCTGGTTAAAGCAAGGAAACCCGAATGTGACACGTGGTGAGTTGGAACATTTAATTCCAGCAAGCTACTGTACCTTGCAATGTAAATAGACAAATAAATACTCACTCAACTTTTTCACGTTTTGTCATGTTACATTCGCAGTATTTATTGTGTTTTGTAGGAAATAAACTACTGTAAAGTACTGCACAGTGTCCCTGCTGAGGGAAATCATTCCCAAATGCATGTTGCTGCCGATGTTATTGTAGTGTCTTTTGCCAGAATGTAGCGTTGTGTTTACATATCAAAGTTTCATCTTACTGATCGTTCATCAAGGCCAGATTTGTAGAACGCTTGACTTTTTGGTGTCACGTTCGCACATCCTCCTTACCTGAACTGGATTTTGACAACTCCTCCGGAGTTACCATGGGTCCCTTGGTTGCTTTTCTGATTATTGGTCTCATTTTCCAATTTGTTACTGTAGTTGGGCCGCCATGTCTTGGTAGGTTTGAAGTGAGTCTTTATTTCGCCCTTTGATGAATTGAACAGTTTGTTGCTTATGTTCAAAGCTTGGTATATCATTTCCTGTCCTCGCTCTGTTTTGAACTTTATCTCTGGTCTGTATGCTCTGTTCTTTGGTCTTCATGATGCTGTTTGTTAACTAATGCACATTTCTGTGTGCAATTTAATGCAACTTTACAAAAAAAACCCTCAGTAACATACATTGAATTTGACAAGTGGCTGCTGCGTTACAAAATGTGATACTCTTGAATGGGTATGAACACTCTTGCTCTGATCTTGAATTCCTCAATATATGCCTACGCTTCTACCACAAATATATATATCTGTATGTACCACATGCATATCTGTATGTGTGTGTGTGCATGTGCTACATGCAGGATTCCTCCAGGAAGACGGTAATCGGTCTGCTGGACATCTATGGGTTTGAAGTTTTCAGTGTGAACAGGTATGATCATGCACATTTGACTCTTTAGGCAAAACGGTCCAAGAATACGTTTGTTTTTTGTTTTTTTTTCCCCATTTCAGCTTTGAACAGTTCTGCATCAACTACTGCAACGAGAAGCTGCAGCAGCTTTTCATCCAGCTGACGCTCAAATCAGAACAGGAGGAGTACGAACTGGAAGGGATTGAAGTAATGATACGGTTATTCAGTTTGCATAAGTAAAAGATGGAATTAAGTAAGCAACCTAAAATACAAGAAGATATAAGCAACTGTAACTGCTCACATGTGTTTTTTGTGCAAAGTGGGAACCGGTGCCATATTTTAACAACAAGATAATCTGTGACCTTGTGGAGGAGAAATTCAGAGGAATCATCTCGTTGTTGGTGGGTATATAAACAAGTTATGCCATTGGCTATATAAAATACATACACCTCTGGACAACTGATTTTCATCCTGGTAGGATGAGGAATGTTTGCGTCCTGGGGAGGCCACCGACCTCACCTTTCTGGAGAAGATGGAGGAGAAAATTGGTGGTCATCCTCACTTTGTCACGTAAGCTTTTAGCGCTCTGAGTTTGGAAAACCTACATTTCAACAGTTACACTGCAATCACCTCAAAAGTTATTATAATTTCAAATAATGTTCCTTCTCACTTAGCCACAAACTTGGGGACAAAAACACAAGAAAAACCCTGGAAAGAGGAGATTTCCGTCTCCTTCACTATGCGGGGGAGGTTACATATTGTGTTGTTGGTAAGAAACAAAACATTAACGCTCTTTTTATGCGCTTTGAATAATTTATGCATGTAGGCTATGTAATGAATGCAAAAATATGAATAATTTCAATACTTTTGCATCCCACAATTTTGAAAATTTAGTTGCACCTGTAAGGGCTTAATGTTCACCAGTGTTTGTTTCATTGCTTTTCAGTGTTGTAGTACTCGAGTCCGAGACTCGAACTCGAGTCCGAGTCATTAGCTAAATTTAGGGACTCGTGACTTGACTTGGACTTGAGCACTGATGACTCGAACTTGGACTCGGACTCCTACATTCAGATCATTCTGACTCGAAGATTGAGAAAAAGACTCGACTTTTTTTATATCATTAGGCTATAATTTTAATATGTCATTAGAATATTATTTGGTGTATGATTTTAATATCTAAATGTCGTACCGCGCACGTGACGTCACCATCTCATGAGCAACGCCCCTTGCCGCTAAGGTTGGGCAAACAGTGTGAGAGCGCACGTAGCAACCAGCCATTACACATGCAACAACTATATGACCGACTTTTCAGCTGTTAAACTTTCACAAGAGGATGTCCAGGCGCCCATTTTACTGGTAGAACTGTAGAACAACATACCAACGTTCAGCTCAAACGATGGATTGAGTGTCGAGGGGCTCGGGAAGACTGGGAAACGGGCTGAGTTGATAGAAAGGTAAGTCGATGTCTTTCTCCTGCTCGGTGTTCATGGCGTGATCGGCCGTTTTTTTTTTCTGTTTGTAGTCACCGTCCAGGAATCGGTATACATTTTCCGGCACGCCGAACAATTTAGTCCGGCCCGGTGGCCAAATGCATTATCATTATCAAACGGCTGTATCTCCTCGCTGCATCGAGCGATATGCATCAGATTTGTTGTGAGTCATGGGGGAACGCTGCCGAACACGTTTGTGGGAATCGCCCGGTGGACGGGCGAGGAAAATGCGTGACAGCATCTGCGGTGGCGGGCCGCCGGCGGTGCGCGAACCCCGCCCGCCGGCCGACACCGCGGCGGTGTGCGAACCCCGCCCGCCGGCCGGCACCGCAGCAGTGGCCAATAGGCCGGAGTGCGCTTGGCTGCGAGGGCCGATCGACGCCGCTTGCGGCTTTAACATCCTTCATATGCGGCCTATCAGCGTACCTCGAGTCGCTGTTGCGCGTTCCATAACAACAATGTTTAAAAACCATGGTTAGGAGACGTCTTAGACTTGGAAAAAGCGGTAGTTTTACCGAGTAAAACCAAGGATAACTACAGCGTAAGAGTTATTAGTGCAATGGAATGTTACTGCTTCATGTCATACATCACACGTCAATAGTGACTCGACTCGGACTCGACTCGGATGAGTAGTGGACTCGACTCGGACTCGACTCAGATTTTTTTTTTAATGACTTGGACTTGACTCGGACTTGAACACTGGTGACTCGAACCTGGACTCGGACTCGAGGCATAGTGACTTGACTACAACACTGTTGCTTTTATACCAGAACCATTTTTAGTGAGACAACAAATAGGGTGTTTATATTTATGGATAAAAAAGTATATGCTATATATTTTTTCTCTTTATATTTTTCTTTATTTCAGGATTCTTGGACAAAAACAATGATCTGTTGTATCGAAGTGGAAAAGAGGTGATTTTATTCTGGGTCTCCTCAATCAGCAAAGCATTGATTCTGTGTTCAGAAATAGGTTTTATTAACACTAAACAGTGTTTAACAGTAATATTTCTCAGTGCTGTTTTATACACATACATTTAACTTAAATTAAGGCTTTGCATAAATATGTCAAGATGTAATTTATAGTCACCCACATCGAAGATGAATTTCACAGCAGCATTCTTTTTTTCCCACCAGCAGAATTTTAAACTATTCTTGTTCTGAAGAAATAATACAGAAAAATAGGGAAAACCTTAGTTTTGGTAAAAAGCTTTCATTTGTTTTTGATCATGCTGTGGTTTGAGTTGTTTTAGAAAAAGCCAAACATCTAAAAGTTTGAAAATGTATTTTTTCTTTTTAAAATTCCCCCATCAAATTGCACCCAAACAATCTACCTGCTTTACAATGGATTTACTTAAAATAATTACCCTTTAAAAAAAATGTAATAGAGATAACATTAAGGAATTGGCTTTCTTTCATTAAGCCAACTTTTGAACCCGAACCTCGACCACTTTCACTCAATCAAGGACCAGCAACTATAGCCTGCTCCAAAACCTTAATGTCCATTATCCACTTCACATTTCGTTTCATCCCATTTGTGTGATAAGTGGAGGCTGTGCTGAAAAACCTTGAGACCACCCGTCCAACCTGTTTGGTCCAGAATCCCCATGATGTGCTGTAGTTTTGCCTGAGTTCTATACTTTATTTTTCCGTACCAAAATCACACCCTCTTTCACTTTTTTGTCCAGAAACTTTAAAAGAAAATAGTTCCAAAAAGTTGTTTGCAAATTCCTTGCTTTGCTTTATGGTGGGGAAGATATGGCATATGTGTGCTTGCAAATATCTCTTTTGCAAATATGTATTTTCTTTTTATATCTAGCAGCCCTAATCCATTAATTCTTGGATTTTTCTCGGGCTTTAGTTTACTCCTAGCATAGTCTGTTCATAAATATATTCCTCCTGACCCTGGCAAAGTCATCATGCTTCCTTCTTATGTTTTTGTTGTCCTTTCTGTTGGTTAGCACAACGATTGCTACTAAACCCCCATGAAGGCTAATAAATATGTCAATCACTTTGACAAACAAAAATCTAAGTCCCCAGCTACTGAGATACATTTTACACCCAATAATAAACATTTACTGTAATTTATTTTGGCTTTTTTATTTATTTCCAGAAACAAACAATAAAAGCAAATTTGTGCAAAAAGCAAAGATTGTTGCTTATTTTCCCCAGGAAATTGTTATATTTTGCCAAAAGAAACCCCAATTATCTCTAAATCACAGAAATCACAAAGGTGATCAGCATCTCTACTGCTTTTCTAACCAACAATTGCATTTCTTCTGCTCTCCATAAGGTCATGCAGCACTCCAAAAATGGCATCATCAAACACTGCTTTCCCTCCTCAGAACCCGACACCAAAAAGAGACCCGAAACTGTGAGAAGATGTTCAGATGATGCTTAATGTTCCTCTGGTTTTAATCTCGTAGTGGTTCAAACGCTTTATTTTGTCGCGCAACTCTTCAGGTGGTGACCCAGTTTAAGAACAGCCTGGTGGGTCTGACGGAGATCCTGATGTCCAAGGAGCCGTGGTACGTGCGCTGTATCAAACCCAATGAAGCCAAGCAACCAGGTGAGAGCTTGTGTCTGTAAAACTGCCTGAACGGAAAGATCCGATCAATCCCTGAAAAAAAAAACAACAAACAAGCACATTCAGCTGACAGTAAGCAATCCATGTTGAGGCAGATAACTGAACAGAAATTTTGCTCTTGTGGTGTGTTGTGCAGCAAGATTTGACGATGTGCTGGTGAGACATCAGGTTAAATACCTGGGGCTCATGGAGCACCTGAGGGTCAGGCGGGCCGGCTTTGCGTACCGACGTAAATATGAGATCTTTCTCCAAAGGTAACAGAACATCTTCATCCTCATTATATGATCTTCTTTCATAAGGTTGGTCGCTAAACCTACAAATGCTCCTCTTCTGCGCCCAGGTATAAAGCTCTGTGTCCAGACACCTGGCCCAACTGGAAAGGCACCCCAGCAGAAGGGGTTCGGTGTCTTATTAAGCACCTGGGCTACAAAACTGATGAGTATAAGTTCGGCAGGTTGGTGGATGTTAAGCGTGGGTTGTCAAGATCCCTCACAATCCATAACTCCCTGGAGCAAAAAGGATCTTTCAATGATTTATCTAAATGTTTGTTTTCCCACGTTAAGGACGAAGATTTTTATTCGCCATCCCAGAACTCTGTTTGCAACAGAGGATGCCTTTCAGGTCTGCAAGCATCAGCTAGGTAAGAAACAGCTTAGTTTCAACTCCTACCATCCTCGATTAAATTCAGAAAGAAAATGTCACAAATTTATATTTAGTAGCACAATATTTCACTATTAGTACATTTAATTCAATGGAGGGGCGCATGATGATGAATAATTGTTATACATCTTTATCAAGGGTGCTAATAAGTGTCACAGTGTTTCTATATCAAAAACCAAGAATGTGAAAATATTATCCATCACTGTAGCAACGAGGATCCAAGCCAAATACAAAGGCTGGAGGGTGAAGGAAGGCTACTTGAAACAGAAAGAGGCTGGTGAGTGACTGAAGAGATGCTAAGGGAGTAAGATAAGAAGTAGTTTTCAACGTCAGAGATTTTAGAAAGGCAATCGAGAGCACAACGTCTTTCTAGTTGTTCGTTTTGAAGCAGTTCATGCCATACTGACTTGTCCAAACAGCCACTAAGATTGAGAATTGCTGGAGGGGTTTGCTGGCGAGGAAGGAGCGTGAGAGGAGAGCTTGGGCAGTCAAGGTCATCAAGAGGTACGTCACAACAACCATAAGATTCAGACGGTGTCTGTGAGAGAACGGTGAAGCAGTTTAATAAGATACTGTGTTGAAAGCTCACCTGTTGCTTGATTTCTGATAGGTTCATTAAAGGTTTCATGACCAGAAATCAGCCCGCCTGCGTTGACAACAGTGAGTACCTGGCCTATGTGAGGCAGAACTACCTCACCCGGTTGAAGGAAATCCTTCCCAAAACGGTCCTGGAGACGGACTCTTGGCTCACCCCACCACCCATATTAAAGGAGGTGAGCGATCACCACAGTATATTTGGAAATTATTGCATGTTTCCAAGGTGCTAGAAATGATGATATTTCTCTATTTTGTAGGCCTCACAGCTCTTGCAGAACATCTACACTCGCTATTTGGTGAGGCAGTACGTCAGAGAAATTGCCCCCGAAAGGAAATCGCAGGTAGGATCCTCTCTCTTCATGCCAACATAAGCTGTACATTTTATGAGAACATAAACAATCTATTTAACAAAGTGACTGTAACACACTTTTATCTGTCTGCAGCAATATCAAAGGGTTTGTTCCATTTTACCACTTTAATGAACACGTATTTTAAACAAATGTGTCATTTTACTAATTATGATTTAATATAAATTTGACATCTGTGCATAGAGGAAAGTTTTGAAGAGATAATTTAAACAAAAGGCAAAGGATTTCTGCAATAAAGTGGATAAACTATAGAGAAAAGTGGTTAACTTTTAAAATAACCCTTAAAATAGCTTGGGGAATGTGCGAAACTTAAAGTGTCGGACTAAAACCTCTGGATTTGTAGGGCTTGGAAACACAAAAGGCGCAAAAGTTCTAAATAGAGTCAATCTATTTCTCATTCCTAACATCTGTAATCATCTCAATATTGTTTTTACAGCTATTCTTTTTCTATCTTAAGACTGAATTTAATTAATAAAAGTCATCAGGTGATATTGTCTACACATTTCTCCTTTTCCAGCTGCTCCTAAAAGCCCAAACGAGCTCCATGTTCAAAGGAAAAAAAGAAAACTACCCATTCAGTGTATACAGACCATTTGTGGACACGAGGATTGGTAGGATTGTTTTTATAGCTATTTTTAATAATGTGGAGGATAACATTACATGCAATGACTTGCAAAAGTATTTATTCTTGAGCTTTTTTTCACATTTAAATGACAGGCAAAATAAAGCAATACTGTTCACCACCCTAAACACAGCGTCTTCAGAACGAAACACGGCGGTGGTGGAATCATGCTTTTCTTGTGCTGGGAAGAGACAGCTGGACACAAATTCATTCATCAATTTCTATTTTTTATTCAAAATCTGAAAACTATTTTCCTGTCTTTTCATTTTACAACCATTCATAGCTAAATAATTTACATCAAGATTTGTGGTTGTAACCTGAAAAAAATGTGAAAACGTTCACAGTGAATGAATATTTCTGCACAGCACTACATTTTTGTTGGAAAAGACACGGTGAACATTACTGTGACTCTAATAAACTGAGGGGTTTTGTTTTTATCCAATTATGTTTTACTTGTTTAAAAAAATGCAAGAATAAAAAAGGTTGGAACTTTATGTTTAATTTGTTGATCAGTTCGTCTCGTTTTAAATCTCCCATCAAGCTCTAGAAGACATAAACTTGAAGGTCCTTCAGACCGTTCAGCAGGAACACATCAAGGTAAATCAAAACAAGAGTTTATGCTGCCTCTTTTTTTTTTCTGATTTTTTTCTGAAGTGTTTGTGCTTCGCCCCACAGTACAGCGTGCCAGTGGTGAAGTACGACAGGAATGGGTTCAGGCCTCGTCTCCGGCAGCTCATCTTCACCCAGGAAGCCGCATATCTGGTTGAGGAGACAAAGATCAAGCAGCGGATTGATTACGCCTCTCTGAAAGGTACCAAGAGATATTGACCGTGTTCTATAGCTACATTTTAACATACTCCTCCCCTCCTGTCAAAAATACATTTATGCAAAGAAAAGCTTCAATTTTCGTAACTTCATTCTGCTTGGGAAAGAAATACTGCATTAAGAATTAATTAATACTTTATTTTACAAACCTCTTAATGACTCCTCTTCGATGGTCACTTTATACAACTCAGTTTAGCCAATAAGACATCACTTTTCATTCAACATTTTACATAGTTTGATCAATAAGTGAAAAAAAACTTTCTAGATAAGTAAGTGATTGATGCTAATTAAAAGTTCCAATACGTTTTGACCAATATGTAAAGTTTAAATCAATAAAATGCTTTAGTTACATATATATTATTGGAACTTTTTGGTAGCAATTAGATTTTTGTCATTGTTGTTTTAAAATAATATTTTACTAACTTGGGATTTTCTTTTGCCCAGTGAATAAATGTACTCATTAAAGGTTGGATTTTTGTAAATTTAATTCTATGAAGTTAGGCAAGTAAAATAAAAGATGAATTTATTTGGAGGATACTTGCAGATCTTCTTATGTGTTTGAATAAGAGTGCACAATGCCTTTTCCATCTGGTTTTTGAAGATAATCGTTTTTCTAGGTGTTTCTGTGAGCAACCTGAGTGACAACTTCCTCATCCTCCATGTTATATGTGATGACATCAAACAAAAGGTAGATCCGTATCAGTCCTTTTATTTCTTTGCAATGAAAGATAACTATGATGCATTAAGTCATTAGGTAGTTGCTGTAATAAAAACAAGAATGCTAATAGTACCACGACGCTACCATTTTTACAATCAATGCTGAGAGTGCACACTGGAAGTCTAATGAAATTGCTTTCAAAGTTGTTTTCAAAATCGCGAAAAATTGGTCCCAACCAATTCAATTCAATTCAATTCAATTTTATTTATATAATGCCAATTCATGAAACATGTCATCTCGAGGCACTTTACAAAGTCAAAATCAATCATATTATACAGATTGGTCAAAAATTTCCATTAGTGGGAAGGAAAAACCTCCAGCAGAACCGGGCTCAGTGTGAACGGTCATCTGCCTCGACCGACTGGGGTTAGAGAAGACAGAGCAGAGACACAACAAGAGAGACAAAAAGCACAGAAGCACACATTGATCCAGAAATCTGTTCTACATTGGATGGTAATAGCAGATGATCTGTCTTCTCTGGATGATGTTACAGCTAACAGAGCGTCAGACCAGGTGTACCTACTATGGAGATAAAAGAGAGAGAACAAAATGTTAAAAGCTGAAATGCCAACAATGCAATGCAATGCAAAACTGGAGAACAGTAGAAATCAGTAGAGTGAGAAAAATAGGCCCTGATGTCCTCCAGTAGCCTAAGCCTATAGCAGCATAACTATAGAGGTAGCTCAGAGCAACATGAGCCACTCTAACTATAAACTTTGTCAAAAAGGAAAGTTTTAGGATTAGTCTTAAAAGTAGACGGTGTGTCTGTCTCACGGACCAAAACTGGGAGTTGGTTCCACAGGAGAGGAGCCTGATAGCTGAAGGATCTGCCTCCCATTCTACTTTTAGAGACTCTAGGAACCACTAGCAGACCTGCAGTCTGTTCCAACAGGAAGTTCCAACAGGAAGTTAATGAAGTCGTATTAAATCCACTGACCTTAGGTATAAATCTAAGGTCAGTGGGGGTCAATGTTAGTGTTGGGGTTAGCAATCAGAGGAGGGGATAGACCGCATGTATTACATTTCTGCTAAATTTCGGCGTGAACGTCCGGCATTGATTGTAAAGTCGGTGGCGCCATGCGACTGCAGTAGGGTGCCTTTTCAACAGTTTTGTTGTTCCAGGGAGATCTGGTGCTGCAGTGCGACTACCTCTTTGAGGCCTTGACCAAGCTGAGTGTCATTGCCGACAAGCAGAGCTGCATCAAAGTGGTCCAGGGGAGGTAGAGAATTTGGATCATATGCAGCGTTTTTTTTTCAATAAATCTGCTAGAGAATCCAAATTTAGTGTGGAAATGTTTCCCTTTTCTGTTCAGTGTGAGATTTGACATTCAGCCCGGCAGAGAGGGGTTTGTTGACTTCAAAAGCGGTCAGGAGTCCATGGTCTACAGAGCAAAGAACGGCCATCTGATGGTGGTGAGCGTGGAGTTCCTCTAACAATATTTAATAACCAAACACATGAGCAGCTCATACAGATGTTTGTGTTTTTGCTGTTGTTGTTGTTTTTAGGAATCGACAAGAATGAAATCCAGATGAAGATAAAGCCTAACTGGGATGATGGTGCTCCTAGAAGCCTCAGAGATGTACCTCTGAAATAAACAGCCATGTTTGCACTGTAATAACAGCTTAACAGGAGCTTTACAGACGACGGTGTTATGTTTTGCATGTTTATGGCATTATTCTACTGTAATCCAATGTTGTTCATCAAATAATGCCAATATTGTAACAGTAGAAACAGCAGCTCATAGATGAGCCTGATCAAAAAAAGTAGATTAAAACCAGACAAACTATATAAGCTAATTAAAACCTATTTTTTATTTGATTTTGGTGAAAATGGCAATAAAAGACATGTGTATGAAAAACAGGGCTGCACAGGGGTGTAGTTGGTCATTTTGTCTTGCAACAAAAAGATCCTGAGTTCAAATCCCAGCCTGGGATCTTTCTGCATGGGATGTTCTCCCTGTGCATGTGTGGGTTCTCACCAGGTACTCCAGCTTCCTCCCACAGTCCAAAAACATGACAATTAGAATTGTCCCGAGGAACTCTATGTAATTTTAGAATAAGTATCTTTAAAAAGCGATCTCAGTGCAAATACATAATAAGTAATAATAAGTAATTGTCTGTTTACATCTTGTGTGCTGTGATGTTCCCCATGTAGCAGCTCCCCCTGCTGAGTATTTGCCGACTATGCATGAGGTCATCATGGAAAAACAAATCTTTGAGTGTCTTTGCTTGGTCCGTTTTAAGCCGAACGCATAATGATGTTCTGTGTGGTTAAACCCTGAGGTTATCTTACCCACTAGTCCACCTCTAACCCTTTCCCTTTGCAACAACTGTAATCTCAGGCTGAACTGTCCTACTCAGAAATGGGTCACTCCTTTAAGAAGCTGATACACAATCAGTTCTCTCTGATTCCCACTACACAAACATACCCACTGTTTACATGTGTTGTGTCATGTAAACAGTCATCAGACCTGCAACAGATGTCAGAATATATAAATTTTCTACATGTTAAATGAGAACAGAATGAAGTAAAAATACTTCACTACTGTACTTAAGTATATTTTGGAGTACTTTATACTTTTCTCGAGTATAACATTTTTTGATAACTTTTACTTTTATTTTACTATATTTCTGAACTTTATTACATACTTTTACTCCAATATATTTTCAATGTTTGGTTTAGTTACTCGTTACAAAAAAAGAGAGAGAGACTCACGCACGCAAGTGTTTTGACCCCACCTACTGATTGACTGCGACAAAGTCGGGACTTGGCTGGGCTTGTTCATCACCACCAACAGGATAAGAAGCTGGTTCAGTGCTAGGGCAGGTTAAATTAACCTTGTGGTATAGGTAAAGCATCTAATAGCAGAGAGTCCTAATTTTCTTAACTAAATGATAAACTGCAGGTGTATCTATTAGCAGGTTTACCACTTCCTGTAGGTTAACTAAGCCTGGTTTATCACTTAACTATGTTCATAGTATACACCCCCTGGTCTAAATTTTGCCTGCACTTGGTTGTGTACAATTTTAAAGTGGATAGCACTGACCTTACTTGAAGAAGGGAAACTGAAAGCTTACAAAAAGGTTGTATTTTCAGTCTAAACTTGGTCTAAATTTCTCCTGCACTTGGTTGTTTATATTATTTCAAGTGAATTTGGCTTTCAAAGTTTACCAAAATCTAAAAAATGTTATTCAAGCTGCATTTGCTTTGTTTTACGTTTTACTTATACTTTTTATTACATTACTTGAGTACATCTCTTTTTACAGTAATTTTCATACTTAAGTACAAGACACTTCAGATACTTTAAGACTTTAACTCAAGTAACATTTCAGTCAGTGACTTGGACTTTTACCAAAGTCATATTTTGGAGAGGTACCTATACTTTTACTTGACTCTGAGATTTCAGTACTTTATACAACACTGAACAGAAATATATACAGTATATGGCCAAAAGTATCTGCTCTGGTCTGTCTTTTTGTAGGTATGAACTGGAGTGACATCCCATTCTTAATCCATAGTGTTGAATGTAATGTCGGCAAAACCCTTTGCAGCTATAACAGCTTCTACTAAGGCATTCAGTGAGCTTTAGGAGGGTGTTTGTGTGAATTGTCGACCAATCTTGTTATCTAAGCCATAACAAGGCCTTCGTTTGGCAATACTCTAAAGCTTGGAGCTCCACACTATTCCAGACATTTTAAATTGAGAAAGCTTTCTGGATGGGAAGCAAAACGTCTTCAAACTTCGGAAAAAATGTCCAGTTGTTTTGTTTTTTTAACTTCTTTGGAACTTCCACAAGTGTCTTTCTGAGATCAGACACTGATGTTGACTTGGCTTGTGGTCTCTGCTCTTTAGGCCCCGTTCAAAAGAAGACGAACTCGGTAAATTCTCCTAAGCGATTAAGAAAAAGTGTGTACAGATGAAAGGAGGCAGCACCGAAAACGCTGTACTAGATATGCCGGGCCTATTGGTGGCGCTGTGACACTGCCACAGAAACATGCATAAAACATCGGGCTTGCACAGACAACTCATGTGAAGTAAACACAACAACATGCCGTGGGATCAAACACAGACATTTAGACACGTTCAATGTGATTTTTACATAGTTTGGCGGGGGACACAGAGTGACGAGTGGGCTTGTTAGAAAGGAGGAGTCTGAGGACGCTGCTGGCAGCCATAACGAGGCCAATATTTTCCTTAGCATGGATGCAACACTGTGTGGCGTCGGCAGTCCTGGCTAACCGTCTTTGTTGTTTCATTGGTGTTGAGAGTGAGGCGCTTACAGGTTATGAAGACGACGTCACCGTTTCAGAAAAGATGCGGCTCACCTGTACACATGGCAAAATGAAACCACAATTTTGAAATGTATTCCCTCTGGGACCCGTTTTCAAAAAAAGACCATATGCAGTCTCCTAAAACGTCGGATCCGTGTGGACGTATAGCTTAAACGGCAAAATATCTTTGTGGATACACCTAATGTCGTTTCCTTGTGGACGGGGCCTCAGTTATCCCAAAGGAGGACTCTGTGCCGCCCTTTCAAGGTCTTCCACATCAAACCTGCTCATCCATGGAAATTTTACCCTTTTTAATCAGCAGCACACAGTCATTTTGATTTGTTTCGATAACGATGGAAGCATGAAATCAAAGAAAAAAATGTTTTCTTATGCAGAGGCTCCTTTCACTTAGGTGAAATGGGATTCAGGCTAATACTGAAATGCTGAATATTTAATCCCTCCCACAAATAGACTTGACATAAGGTTCAGTTTATGCTGAGGTTACTATTGCAATAGTAAATATTAATGTTCTCACAATCAAACATGCTCATCTCTGCTTGCTTACTGTCTCTCTTTTTAAGATAAAATGCTTCTAAATAGGTCAGCATGTTTAATTTATCTTATCAAACACAATGTGCTTATCTTATTCGTTTAATCAAGTTTGCCTTTTTTTTTTTCTAAAGCAAGTGGTGGTCAAAGTTAGACACGTGAGCATTCAGCTGAAAATGTTGCCATAATGATTCCTAGTTAGTGATTAACAGGAGCGTGTGTAAATGCAGGGCACCAAAGGTCCAAGGTTTGGAGAAACGCTGAGCGCGTCAGTGTGGCAGAAACACGGTGACAGAAGAGAGCGGAGCTGAAAATCTGCCTCTACCAGGATGAGAAGATCAGCAGCAGTAACATTTATCCTTCTGCTTTCATATATCTGCAGAACATTAGGCAAGTACCTCCCACATTATGGGTTCTTGTTGATGATCAGTCTCATTTTCATTGTTTCTTTGTTATAAGATGCAGTATTTCACTCCAACTCAGGTTATCCCTCGAAATACGTTGTAAATAAATAGCATAAAAGGAGTTAAAGAGACTTAATTTGAAAATCTATTATAAAAAAAGCAACTATGGGGAAATGGTGGCAGTAAAGATTCTCTTTTTTGAAATATTTGGGGAGCTCTAAGTGAGGTTAAGTGATCCGAAAAATCTGAATTCAGTTTAATACAGTAAGGGTGTTTTGCAAATCAGCTCAGATTCTTTTATTAAAAAAAAGTTATCTTAGCCACGATGAGTTTTAACTCCTGACATAAATCTACTTTACAGATTAAATGTTAAAAAATATATGTTTTATGTTTGATACATAATAAATAATTTTAATTTTACTTTCATTTATTCAGCCATAACCACTAGAAATAACATCAGTAATGAACTCTGATCCGACCTAAATTATGTTTTTATCTTCTAAAAGCATGTAATTACGTTGAGGTTGAAACTAGTAATTTCTTCCAGTCAGAAGTAACTTTGGTTTGATGTTGCCATTTGAACTTGTGGCATAAATCAAAGAAGAACATAACAGACTGTTGCACAAAGCTTAGAGTGCTTGGCTCAACGAGATGTTCTGTTTGTGCAGTTTAAAAACAAGATAGCGTGTAGAGATTATTACCGTGGCTTTCTAGCATGAGGCACACGTGTGACAAGAGTCCTGAATGGCTCTGGTGTTAGAAGAAGCGCTGCTGTCTCTGCTCCTCTGACGTCTCAGGTTTACTAACTCACTCTGCGTCAGGCCTCGACTTTCAATACAAATGTTCATGTGAAGTAAAAGAAGAAAAGATAAAAACAGCTGGCTCAAAATGTTTAGAGGGAATCAACATTTAAATGAAAAAGTATTTAAAATACCTTCATTCTGAATCTCAATTTCGGTAAAAACATTTCTGATGAACGCGTTTCAATCAAGCTTGTTCTTCATCAGGACCAGTTATGGTGCCCTCTCTGGTACCTACACCTATATATATCCAGCCGTCAGGAAAAATTGAGAGCAAAAATGCATCATGAACACAAAAGAAAATAACGACAATCATGAAATACAAAAAGAAAAAGAAAAAGGAAAAAAATGATAAAATTAAATTAATTCTGTTGACTCCACGTTTATGGATTTGATTATTGTCTATCTATAAAGAAAGCCTTAAATCAAACGCTACAAAACAATATGTTGGGTTTGACAACAATGTTATAAATCTAAGAAGGTTGTTGCTATACGAATATTACATAGAACAATAAAATCAATAAAACAATAACTTATTCTAATTTTGATAGAAAAAAAAACAAAGAAAGGCTATGCAAGTTAATTTCTATAACACAAGTCATAAGCCAGGCCGTCCAAACAGCTTAACACAAAATCCAAGGAACAAACATTCAAATGACAAAAAAAACTTTAACTTTAAAAAGCACTGCATGAAAAGAACTGAAGTGAGAATCAATCCCTCATTAGTGATCTAGATACCATTGCTGACTGTTAACAAAATACAAACGTGGTAGAAAAGTAAAAGGTCAAAAGTTGTCTGTTCATCTCTAAACAGAGTCAAAATGTTATTGGATGTAATCGGACCAAGCTTGTCTTTCACTGGCTTTGTTTAGGCTACATTTTGACAGGACAAATGGGATCCTGGGCTCACTTTTCAACATATTTTTCAGAGCTAGATAAAAACAAGGACAAATACTTACATGCCAAAGTAAAAAAAAAAAAAAAAAAAAAAAAAAAAAAACTGCTTCTCTTAATGTTAAATGTTGATTGCCACAAAACTTTAACATTTAGTGAAGACACTATGTCTATAGATTAGTCATTTTCTCAGCCAGCAGTTCAAAGTCTCAAGCTGCTCAGTCTGTACGCTTTTAAAGCTGAGACCTGACCTTATGCAGACTAACTTTACATTACGACTACAGATGTGTGCACCTGTATTTTGTGCAAAGGCAGATCTACAGGAATGAATCCAGAAGCAAACACAGTTTTGTCCTTGATGATTTCTAGAGGGCTAAATCAGGAGGAAAACTTTTCACATCCTATAAAACGGAAAAACGGGGAAGCTGTGTATTTGTAGATTTTCTTTAAAGCTTGCACACGCAGCAAAAACTAAAGTTACACTTTGTTTCACACAGGGGCACAAACATTTCTGCTCTTATTAATGGGAAACAATAGGTGCACGACACATCTACTGTACAATCTGTATATGAAAGAATAATCTGGATGTTTCTTTGTCACTCAGAGACACAAAACTCCAGTTACACTTCTTGAAATTTGTTAAAACAAAAGTGGGAATACAATTGCTACAAATCTATTTTCAAACATTAATTTTAAGAAAACAAAGCATCCAATCTTTCATACAATAGGAAAGAAATAAACAAAGCCCTCATTAGCAGCCTTGGATTACCCGTGCCATCACAAAAGCAGCTAGTGCACTGCAAAAACAGAACTAAAAATAAGTTAAATTTTCTTAAAATAAGTGTATTTGTCCTTGATTTGGGCATGTAAATAAGACTATTTGCCAATGGAATAAGATTTTTCCTCTTAAAATAGGAACAATTCATCACCATCATCTTATTTCAAGTGCATGATGTCTAACTATCTTATTTTAGGGGTAAAGATACTCATTCCATTGGCAGATAATCTTATTTACTGGCTCAAATTGAGGACAAATAGACTAACTTTTAAGAACATTTTACTTGTTTTTGCATCCGTTTAGGGCCCGGTTCTTACCGTATTAATGCAAACCACTTTGCAGTTTAAGTTTTATAAATATAAAATAAAAAAATTGTCTTTCTTCTTTTTCTGACATGCAGCACTCTGCAAGACCAGTATGAATGAACAAATAGAAGGGTGCATTTATTTATTTATTTATTTTTATTTTGGACAGGAGAGACATGTGCAGAAAATTGTGGGGAAAAATTGGACACTTGCTCCTGCCACCCAACATGTGAGTCTCTTGGGTCCTGCTGCTCTGACTACAAAGAGTCCTGCGTAAATACCTCCCCGTACTCCGGGTCCATCCTGGGTGGGACAGACTTTCTTGTCCTTGATGCAACTTTCAACCAGAGCTCTTACATTGTTTGTAGGTAGGACGTTTTTTTTTTTTTTTTTTCCTCTTGCAAACGTGACAGCAAAACCAGGTGAAAAATAACTGATCGCTCTTTTTAAACTGGCAGGTTTGATGATAGAATTAACACTGTTGGGTACGTGGATAAGGTTGGAGGAGGCCATTGCATTTCCCCACTGTTATACGAAACCGGTTGGGTTTCTTTGCAGATCTCCTCAGATAACGGTACCACATTCGACAAAGCCGGGGCCTGGCTTTCAGGTACTGCACTTGAACGCACATGGCTTTAAAACCTGTAATTATATAAACTGGAGTTCAAATGTTACACTACAATTTATTTTTAACTGGTCCACATGGCCTGCTGCAGTTCACACGGGCAAGTTGGATTCTCGATTCAAAGCCGTTCTGGTGAACTCTACGAAGTGGCAGTACTACGGAACGCCAGGTGTTGGAGGAAATCTACAGATGACGTGGAACACCACTTTGGTCAACGCAGAAAAGGTCAACATAGAGCTCTGGGGATACAGAGAGACAGGTAGGAACAATGTCTATCCACTTTAAGGATTCCAGATGTTTGAAATGCAATTTTCCCTCTTGCACCTTTTTCACATTTTAAGGTTACAAGTGCAAATTTCAGCATAACTTATTGTGACTTTATGGATGTTAGACCAAGACAAAGTTTTGCATAATCATGAAGAAGAAGGACAACGGTATATGGCTTTCAACATTTCTTTCTTTCTTTACAAATAAGGATGTGAAATGTGTTTTGCGCATTTGTATTCAGCCCCCCTGTGACAATCGTTTGCAGAACTGCGTTTGCAGCAATTACAGCTTCTGTTCCTTTGTCTCAGTCAGATTGGATTAAAGCATCTGTGAAACATTTAAAGCCTTACCAAAGATTTAGTTCTGGACTAAAGTTTATTTGATCCAGATTATTGGGGCTCTGGTTGTATGCAAGGCAAAACCTCCTCCTTAGTCGCAAGTGTTTTGCAGCCTCTGAAAGGTTTCTCGCGTTATTACTCTTTAACTCCATCCATATTTCCATGCACTCTGACCGGATTCCCCGTCCCCACAGGGCTTAGGTCTTATTTTCCCACTCTGCGCTGCAGTTTTCAATTAGGACAAAAAGTTTAAAACTTGAAACAGTTGTTGAATGGCATGTAATGACTTGAATTGCACAAAGCAGAAGAAAGGGTATTTTTGGCTGGTTTAAGCTTCGCAAAGAAAATGGTCGCATTGAAATGGAAACCTCGACATTCCCTGTCTTACCGCCAGTGGGTGTTATCTTTAATAGATATCTAGAGTTGTCTGCTGCACGTGTGCACAATGCTAAGGAGGAAATTATCAGTTTGTGGAATCAGGCGATGGTTGACCTTGAAGCGCTTTGATATGAGGCTACCTTTAATTTAGATCGTGTTTCATAGTGTGCAGATGTAACGCTTTAATTCTGGTTGTCCAGGACTGGTGTATGTCTTTTGTTTGTTTAATTGTATTGTTTGCTCTTTGTGTTTCTGTTAATGCTACAACATTAACATAAAATAAAAATATTCTCAAAACTTGAAACAGGACCCCTTATTGCTTTCTTTCAACAATGGCTTTCTGGTTTCTAAACTTCGCAATTTAGGTGGAAATCCATGTCTTGGAAAGTCTCAGTTGTGGCCAACTTGTCTTGACTCTTAGCTTGGGTAGTACGCTGTTATGTGTTGAAAGTATATTGTTTCATAAACTTATTTTGAGAATCTCTACAACATTTTCCCTGGCCTGTGTTGTGTTTTTAGCCTTCATGGTGTGGCCTGTTACTAATGCGACTTTCAAAGACAGTTAACTTTGGTGGATTTCCTTTAAGGGTATCAGAGCAAAGGGAACTCAACACCACATTTGTCAGTTCTTAATTTGTAAAGAAAAAAAAATCAATGCCCTATTTTTATTTTTTTATTTTACAGTTATGCAGTACTTCATATTGGTCACATAAAATCCAAATAAAATTAATTATGGCTTGTGGTTGTATAGTGATAAAGGCATATTTTAAAGGATGTGAATGCTTTTTTAAGCTACTGCATGTGATCATTGCAATTTAAGAAAATATTGAAAGCAGAAATGTTCTCCACAGGAGAGCCATACTCAGAGTACTGGCAGGGCGAGTGGCAGTACCTTTACTCCCTCGCCAAGGATCACCCCAACAGTGGCTCTTTTAGCTTTTTGCCCAAAATTGCGGAAGATGGCTTTTCAAACTGGGAGCTCGGCGCCCTTCGTGTCAGCTCAGGCAGCTACCCTGACGGCATGTGGTATGTTAAACTACCCCCAGAAAACTGCAACATTACTTCAGTTTTAATTTTCTCACACAGTAGATCCTCTGAAGACCTTCAAGGATCGCTATCCATAGCTTCCAGCGTAACAGCAGTGTTGTCCGTGTGTTTCGTTTTCTTCAGGAACGTCCAGGCAGCGTGGAGTGAGGATCACGCGCTGGCCTGGCATCTAGAGGAGAGCTTCAGGCAGAACTCAACAGCATGGGCTGTGGATAAGTGTCTGGCCTGGGACCAGCTGGAAAATCAGCTGCCCAACTTCCTCACTGAGATCATCGACTGCCCGTGCACCCTGGCTCAAGCGAGAGCAGACACGGGGAGGTTTCATGTAGGTGCAGATGCTCAGATTAGACTACAATAACTTGATATTGAATTCATCGTCAACTGGTTGAAACAAGAGTTTGACTGGAGCAGGACTTTTAAATTGGTGCAATATAAACAGAATTAAAAAACATCTAATTTCGCTAAATAACTGCTGCAAATGAACAAATGCAAACATGAACACAGAGCACAGGAACTGAGCTTTAACACTTTTTCTTTGGAAAAATAAATAAGAATAAGAAACCCTTTTGTAAAACGAACCTCTACATGAAGTCACCCCAGTGCACTGAGCTATATTATACACTGGAGTGCTGATTTTGCCGGAAAACTGAAGTCACTGGCCGCCATCTTGCTACTCCTTACTCTCACAGAATCCCATAGGATTTAGTTGCAATAACAAGCAGTTTTCTGGCTGAGTGAAAACGTTTTACAGGTAATTCTACAGTCAGTGGATGTACTAACACTATTAACTACTAGGAAATTAGGTGCTGAAATATTTTACATGTTATTCATATTAAATATATATATATATATGTATATATAAGTATGTGTATATGTATATATGTATATATATGTATACACATATGTAAATATATGTTTTTGTATATTGTTATTTATATATTTATAAATGTTAAACATATATATTTAAATGAATAAAATGCAAAATATTTCAGCACATGACTTTCTCAGTACTTGATATTTTTAGAACATAACATTAAAGTATATGGCATTTGACATTTTAAAAGTTTTAAGCCCCCCACTGAACATGAGAAAATCCTTGTTATTCGATGCTGTAGCGCACATATTCCCTAGTTACTGGGGGGAAATAGGGAGTACCAATATGGAGGTTGTTGGCTTCAATCGACTCGTTCAAACAGACGGTGATTAGCACTCCAGTGTATTATATAGCTCAGTGTTCCAGTGCAGGAATCTGAATCTGTGCGGTAGATTAATGTGTGATGGTTTGATCTGTTTATGATAACGTAACGCTCATCAGTTCAAAGTCAAGAAGAAGCGGCCCTCTAATTATAGCATTTATGAGAACATTATCTTCAAGCAGTACTCTGCAGCACAAAACATGTTTCTTCCACAAACATACTCCGCACACCAACGGGTTCAAAACCATAAAATCCTTTCTGCTGTATGATCTCTGCTGTGGATCATTAAACCACTGATGGTCATGGTGGAGTTATGTAATTTACCAAGCAGGTTTGACTGAACATCTTTGTTTTAGATATCATGTGGTTATTGAAGTGTATAATAAACAGTGAATTGCACAGCCTGGTCTTACGCTCTCGATCTTTTCTATGTTCCTCAGACTGATTATGGCTGCGATATAGAGAAGGGCAGTGTGTGCACATACCACCCTGGGAGTGTTCACTGTGTGAGGGCAATACAAGCTAGGTGAGTCCCCGTCTAACTGCACGTTGTTACTAGTCCAGTGGCTGACAAGGAATTACAAAAAATGCACATTTGGGGTATTTGTGAGTAGAGTTTGAATTTTCTTCCTGTGCATACCTGGGTTACGGTTCATCTTGGTTACTCAGGCTTTAACTGGCCTTTCTAAAAAGTCCCTTTTCTATCTATCTATCTATCTATCTATCTATCTATCTATCTATCTATCTATCTATCTATCTATCTATCTATCTATCTATCTATCTATCTATCTATCTATCTATCTATCTATCTATCTATCTATCTATCTATCTATCTATCTATCTATCTATCTATCTATCTATCTATCTATCTATCTATCTATCTATCTATCTATCTATCTATTGAAGAGATAATTTATTTCAGTAAGTCATTTCTAAGGGAAACTGATTATTGATTAATTGCACACAGGCTGATGTTTTCAAACCCTTATTTCTCTAAATTATAATGATTTTTTTTACTTACGGAAAATTATATTACATTAGACCAATAAAAATGTTTTTTATGCAGAAATGTGAGTTTAATGAAAATATTCTTGATACCTGCTGGCTTCCTACAGCAGCTCACAAACATGACTGTTATCTTAATTGGCCCCTTTTGCTGTGTGTGTGCTTAGTTGTTTGTCTTGTGTATCTCTATGTTGTCCTGTGATGCAACGGCGACCTATTCAACCCCTGAACTATTACTGAATTTGGAACTGAATCCACACTTGTGTGCAGCATGGTCTGAGAAGTACTGCACTATTCCAGTCTAGCCCAATTTAGAGTTTATAATTTGTTTGTGACAATTTTTATTCTCTAATCCAGGATGTCAGCAAGTATGTGGAAGTTCTTGTGGGTAAAATGTCAGGTATTGAAGTAACATGTTGTTTCCCTTCTCCAGTCCAAAATATGCAGCAGGACAACAGTGTTGCTACGACAGCACCGGCGCTCAGGTACTCACAGCAGACTCGATCGGGGGTAGTACCCCAGACCGGGCTCACGACTGGGGGTCACCTCCTTTTAAGAAGCCCCCTCGGATCCCAGGGCTGTCCCACTGGATCTACGACGTTCTCAGCTTCTACTACTGCTGCCTCTGGTCGAACAACTGCCACTACTACTTCAAACACCGGCCCTCCAGTGACTGCAGGCGCTACCAGTCTCCCAGCTCTGGTACAATTTGTTGTTAAGCCACCATTAATGGGAGGAATACTTCGTGCCAATGCTTACATTTTGGTTTGATATCAGCGGTGGTGTTTGGAGATCCACACTTCATTACCTTTGACGGCGTCAGCTACTCGTTCAACGGCAAAGGGGAATACACTCTGGTCAGATCGCAGGAGAAAGAGCTGACGGTCCAAGGCAGAACTGAACCTGTGAAGGGTGAGTGCCAGAGGGATCGCGATCTTAAAGGAGGTGGAACACGAAGCATGCAAACATTTTCTTTCCTCTAATGCGACTCTAACAGATTCAGGAGCCACGATAAAGGCAACAAAGTTGACGGCTGTAGCCATGAAAGAAGGCTCGTCCGACATCATAGAGGTGCGGCAGGATGGTAGACATGACGGCCTTGAAGTACTGCGCAATCAGCAAAGCCTCTCCTTTGCAGAGCAGAACTGGATGGATTTAAAGGGTGAGATTCCTCAAACATCTTTGGATCATATCACAGGTTTTATAACTTCTGACAAAGAAAGGGAAAAATATTCCCTTGTTTTTTTTAGTTAACAAAAATATCAAATTTGGGGCTTTGCATTTGTATAACTATGCTTTTCTCTTCACTGACAGTATTATTTGTTTTTTTACTATACTGGTTTGGTTTTTAGATTTGCAACTGAGGGTTACTAAAGTTTTAAAAACACTGAAACCAAGAATCTTTTCACTTTGTCTCTCTTCTCACCAAACATTTTGCAGGCGTGTTCGTCTTTTCTCCCACCTCTACAAATGTAACCGTGATGTTTCCTTCTGGAGCCGGGGTGGAGGTGCGACGTCGGGGGGAAACTATGACCACCACTGTCCTCCTGCCAGAGGAATTCAAAGACTCCACTCTTGGACTGTTGGGAAAGATGAACGGTGACGCCAAAGACGACCTAACCCTGTCCGATGGGACGCTAGTGCAGAACCACAGCAACCCAGAGGAGCTGTTCAACTTTGGGGCGAGCTGTAAGAAATCCCCATGGATGATTTAAAGTGTTTTATCCAATCTGAGAAATAAGAAAACTAAATAATTAGAATGTAAACACCATGAATAAGAATTTGTAGATAAATAAAAGAAATCCCTATACATTTTCTGTTTAGGTCCTCCTATATTGTGTCAATTCTTCTGATTTCCAACCCCCCAATGAGTTAAGTGACTCCATGTTTAATGCATTCTAGTTCTGATCAGGCATTTATTTTTGTCTTCCAGGGTCGGTACAGAACACCTCCGCCTTGTTTACATATGATTCTGAATATCTTCTGAACACCTATTACTTCGTTCCAAGACACGATCCGAGTTTCATTCCAGTATTTTCAGTCCCAGAGAATCCGGATGATCCGCTGAACATTCAGGCCGCTGAGATATGCACCGGAGAGGGATCTCAGTTCTGTAGGTGAGAGGAAGAGACAACAAACACGTTCGGTTTACAACACAGCAGCAGAGCCGACGCAAAGTTGTGGTGGGCCCCGGGCAAGATTGAATACGGGGCCCGCTTTTAGTTAACCATCACCCACACACTTCTACAGCACCATTAAAATTTCTTTACTATTGTTCACATTTAGTTGTGTTCTCATTCTAAATGTGCCACAAGTTGTTTTGTGAAGTTGTTTTGTGTTTTCTAAAATCAGAAGTGGCCAAATCCAACCCTCAAAGGCCAGTATCCTGCATGTCTTAGATATGTTTCTGCTCCATTACAGCTCATTAAAATGGCTGTCTCAGCTTCTTACCATGTCATTAAGCTCTGCATGAATGTGCCACTTGATTCAGATGTGTTGAAACAGGAAAGACAAAAAATAAACATGCAGTGTACCAATCCTTGAGAACTGCCTTTAAAGACCACTGACCACACATCAATTCTGTAAAAGAATTGATGTGTTTTGCTCTAGTACATTAGCCACGTTGCATTTTTTTTTTAAATGTCCATTTTAAACAGGCTAAAGCAAACGACAGATTTCAAGGATGAGTTTCTGAACATTATTTTTTCAGAACAGAAAATCTGAGGGGAACCTCTTGTCAAAACATGACCAAACAGAACCAAAGTGGATTTGTACCATTTTAACACAACTCTAGTTCAATAAAGTCATGCCGTTTCAAGCGAACAATGTTATATGAAACCTTAGATTGTTTGGATCATGTGGTTATTTACAGAAATAATAAATTTACATGGGAAAGGCAGACATGTAGCGGATGGCCAATAATCCTGTTTTGTGAAACACACAGTAGGATTGAAACTGAATTAATGTCCGAGCCAATGGAAAAAAACAGATCGTATGAAGTTGTAGCAATTACACCTGGTTGAAGTAAATGGGGCCAGACAGACCACCCTCAGTTCTATGTAACTGGGTCTACGTCGTTCCAACCAAGGTAGACCCCTTGTAACGTTCAGAGGCGGAGGACCCAGAATTCAGCCAGACAAGCAGAGAACGTCTTTAGACAGTTTATTAAAGGCAGGCAGTGGTTCAAAACCCGGGGTGACAAGAGCAGGCGGGAAGACTGAAGGGAGAATCAGAGTCCGTAAACCAAATAATCAGTCCAGGGTCAAACCAGGCGATCAGATGTACAGGAAGGTCCAGAGCAGAATCCGGGAGCAGAGCCAGAGCGTCTATAAAGGTCTGTAAACGGCAGGCATTCAGATCCTACAAGGTCTAGGCAAACTCAGAAAAACAGGAGACAAGGCAAGGATCGAATAATGGGCGGGCGGGCAGACAGAACCGCTAGATATGGCTCACTGGAAGGATTGTAATGATCTGGCACTGTGGAGTAGACTGACATGAGTATAAGTAGAGGAATGAACAGCTGACCGGAATTGAAAACTAATTAACTGCAACAGGTGGAGCTGATCTAAAGCAGGGTGGTGACTGGAAGTGGAACAAATTGATTGGTTAGTGACTGGTGACAGGGGAGTGACAGGCAAACAGATTGGGTAACTGCTGGTGGCTGGATAATGACAGGGTAAACATAAAGGTCCTCTAAGTCCAAAAGCAAATTAATCAGAACCATAACTATGACACCCCTGATCTATCTTGCTCGAATCTACACAGTAATTTGATGAGAAAGTCATGAGTCAGCAAAATAAAACTATTTATTATGTATGCAGATGGCCAGGTTCATCCCGATATTGGTCCTGGAAACACACAGCTTAATAAATAAGTTGCAGCTTTACGTCACGGCCCGGCTTGTTTATGCCAGTGAAATCAGTGAAATTTCTGATACATACTCTCATGTAAATATGTGATATCGCGAGTCCAGTTATGGAAGAAATATAGTCTCATCAGAATCAGACTTTTTTCAGACAATGAATTTATCAAGTGAGAATGCTATACAGCATTCTCACTTATTAAGTTCCTTCAGGTCTTGATTATTATTCCGTACGTTTTTCGGCATCTAACTACTCCTGCATACTTCAACCGATTTAAACAATTTTTGTATCAAAACGTTCAGCTCGTTCACGACATTACTGCTATGTCTTTTTGTAATTATAACTTTTATAATATTTAAAATATTTAACTTTGTGTGCGTTTTTTGCTCTCATTGAAAATGAATGGAGAATCCTTCAAATTCTTCAAATATTTCAACTTTTTGTCATCTTACTGCTTCAGCCTACTTTCACCTATAAACGCCATTCAACTTTTAAAACGTAGTGATATCTTTTGGCTATTATGGTATGTTTCAGCTTTTTCATATCTTTCACCATTTTCGTATAGTACGTCTTTAAAATAATTTTGGCTTTTCAAGAAATTCAGCAAATAACATGCGTTGCTATGGTTGTCAAGGAGCCTCTGTTAGAGTGCGCACTCTAGAAATTCAACAAATTCTTCTTCTCCGAACAACTTCTTCTCACTCGCTCAATTTTCAACCTATCCACATAAATTATACATCAAAACGTAGGAATTTTTGTCTGGATTCGGAAAATGTAACCATCATTGGTGTGGGATTTATAGATTTTTCGCAAATCACCTCAGAGCGACACTAACCCGAAACCTTCCCCATTCATTTCCTATGGAGCGGTTTTCAAAAATGACACCTGGAAAACCAAAACATCACATGTATTTACATCGTCACTACTCCTAAACCGTTTCATGTACAGGCACGAGACTTTCACACATTCATGTCCAGACCCTTCTGGCGCTCACAAAAGAGAAATTTTGTCGATAAATGTTACGGTTTTGCCGCAGGAACAATTTGTTGGGGAGTAGCGTTTTGGGAAAATGCTAAAACAGGATCAGACTTCAATCTCCCCAAATGAGGCACTTTTCTACATCGTCACTACTCCTAAACCGTTTTATGTACAGGCATGAGACTTTCACACATGAATGTCCCGACCCTTCTGGCACTCATAAAAAAGGAATTTTGTGGATAACTGTTACGGTTTTTCCGCAGGAACAATTTGTTCGGGAAGAAGTAGCGAATGTGCAAAATCCTTAAAACGCTTTGGAGCTTCATTCTTCCACATCATCCACTTTTTACATCGTCGCTGTGCCTACACCGATTTTTGTACAAACCTAAAAATGAACTCCATAGTCCTCAAAAGCCTGCTGATACTCAGAGTGAAAGATTATTTTGATATCTCTTATACTTTTTCAGCTACAGCGATTTGTTCGGGAACCTTTTCTGCGGATTTCTGAAAATCGCTAAAAATTCCCTTTATATCATAATTTTTTACGCCTTTATTAAACTTTTTCCAGCAAAAACCGATAGCATGTCTTCCTTCCCCTATCCGTAAGAATTAAACGCTTGAAAAAATTACATCTCTACCATTTACGGAACAAGAGATATGGAGCGTTGTTTGAGGCAAAGTTTTCCATTATAATCCAATAGCAGCCTCTGACACAAAGTCTCTGCACTTTGGTAGACGCCCGCTGCAGCTGTGTCAGTGAGTTTACCATGACGACGGAACTCTGAGGGCAGAGGCAGAAGAAGCTCCATTCGGAATAGAATGGCAACTTTCAACATCCCCTGCAGTGGCTGTGATTAATGTAGGAGCCTGAAATTCGCACAGTCACGTCCTCTTAACATTTTAAAATTTTCAAGTGACTTTCAGCCATGTGTCAGTTTTTCTGTCCCATTTTGGATTGTCACATGTTTCCTATTGGGCCTTTGCTTTCCAACCAGGACCTGTGCATGATGCCCCAGACACGACCCCAATTGGCCATACAGCCACCCCCCCACATGTGGGGGGAAATGGCTAC